>NC_133659.1:284803886-284968886 GCF_037893015.1 Macrotis lagotis
TGGCCCTGGAGTCAGGAGTACCTGAGAGAACAAAAATAAATTGAAGGAATTAGAATTGGGAAGGAAGAGACAAAACTCTCACTCTTTGCAGATGACATGATGGTCTACCTAGAGAATCCTAAGAAATCATCCAAAAAACTACTGGGAACAATTAGCAATTTTAGCAAAGTTGCAGGTTATAAAATAAACCTTCATAAACCCTCCACTTTTCTATATATGTCTAGCAAGATACAGCAGGAAGAACTACAAAGAGAAATCCCATTTAAAGTGACCTCAGATAATATGAAACACCTAGGAGTCTATTTGCCAAGACAGACTCAGAAACTTTTTGAAAACAATTATAAAACACTTCTCACACAAATTAAATCAATTTAAATAACTGGGCAGATATCAACTGCTCGTGGATGGGTAGAGCTAATATAATAAAAATGACAATTCTACCAAAACTAAACTACCTGTTCAGTGCCATACCAATCAAACTTTCAAAAAATTACTTTAATGAGTTAGAAAAAGTTGTAAGTAAATCCATATGGAGAAATAAAAAGTCAAGAATTTCCAGGGATTCAATAAAAAAAGTGCAAAAGAAGGGGCCTTAGCCCTACTGGGTCTAAAATTATATTTAAGCATCAGCCATCAAAACTGTCTGGTATTGACTAAGAAATAGAGTGGTGAACCAGTGGAATAGACTAGGTGCAATAATAGGAAACGATTATAGTAATCTGCTGTTTGATAAACCCAAAGAGTCCAGCTATTGGGATAAAAACTCTCTCTTTGATAAAAACTGCTGGGAAAATTGGAAGTTAATATAAAAGAAAGTTAGATTAGACCAACAGCTCACACCCTATACCAAGATAAGATCCAACTGGATACAGGATTTAGACATGAAAAAGCAATACTATAAGCAAATTAGAAGATCAAGGACTAGTTTACCTATCAGATCTATGGAAAGGGAAACAGTTTATGACTAAGGAAGATATGGAGAACATCATTAAAAACAAACTAGATGATTTTGATTACATTAAATAAAAAAGCTTTTGCACAGACAAAACCACTGTAACCAAGATCAAACAAAATATAGTAAACTGGGAAACAATCTTTACAACTAATGTTTCTGACAAAGGACTCATTTCTAAAATATACAGAGAACTGAGTCATATTTTTAAAAAAAAAAGCCATTCCCCAATTGACAAATGGTCAAAGGATATGCAAGAGCAATTTGCAGATAAGGAGATCAAAGCAATTCATAGTCATATGAAAAATTACTCTAAATCATTACTTATTAGAGAAATGCAAATTAGTTTCTCTGAGGTACCACCTCACACCTCTCAGACTGGCCAATATGACCAGAAAGGATAATGATCATTGTTGGAAGGGTTGTGGGAAATCTAGGACACTATTACATTGTTGATGGAACTGTAAACTCATCCAACCTTTCTAGAGAGAAATTTGGAACTATGCCCAAAGGGCAACAAAAATGATCCAATATACTACTGGGCCTATACACTGAAGAGATTATAAAAAAAAGGGTAAAAACATCACTTGTACAAAAATATTTATAGCAGCCCTGTTTGTAGTAGCAACAAATTGGAAATTAAGTGAATGTCCTTCTGTTGGGGAATAGCTTAACAAGCTGTGGTATATGCATGTCATGGAACAGTATTGTTCTATTAGGAACCAGAAGGGATGGGAATTCAGGGAAGCCTGGAAAGATTTGCATGAATTGATGTTGAGTGAGATGAGCAGAACCAGAAAAAACATTGTACACCCTAAGCCACAGGGGGGTGATGATCAGCCTTGAGGGACTTGCTCATTCCATCAGTGCAACAACCAGGGACAATTTTGAGCTATCTGCAATGGAGAATACCAACTGTATCCAGAGAAAGAAGTAAAGAAGTATGTACTTTGAACAAAGACCAAAGATTATCACCACCTTCAAATCAGAAAAAAAAATTCCATTATATTATTATGTAATTTTACTATCTCATACTTTATTTTTCTTCCTTAAGGATATGATTTCTCTGTCATTTCATTCACCTGAGATCAATGTATAACATGGAACCAAAGTAAAAACTAACAGAATGTCTACTGTGGTGGGGGGGGGGGCAAGCAAGAAAGGGGGGGAAATTGTAAGACTCAAAATAAAATCTTTCTAATAAAAAGAAGAAACAGGAGTATGAATATGGAGCATAAGAGCCAAAAAAATTTATTTAAGGCGATGGCATTAAGTAACTTTCCCAAGGTCACACAGCTAGACAATTATTAAATGTCTGAGGTCACATTTGAACTCAGGTCCTCCTGATCCCAGGGCTGGTACTATACCCACTGCACTACCTAGCTGCCCCTTTGATCAGTTTTTCATAATTTTTTATATGGTTCTCATTTCTTTTTTTCTGTCTTTCTTCTTTCTCTTTTCTTTGGTTTTGAAAATCCTTTTGAAACTTTTCTATGAGGTTTTGGATTTGAGTTCAATTCATAATATCCTTTGAGAGTTTCCATATAGGTATTTTGTTATTGCTTTCTTTTTCTGAGATGGTATTTTTAAAATCTCTGAATAGTAGCTTCCTATGTTTAGCACTCTTTTGTTGTTGTTCATTTTGATTGTTGAATTCTTTTCCTGGGGTACAGGGAGTACAGTTCTCAGGTTTTTTTGTGCTACAATTAGGGTCTCATACTTGGTTTATCACTTGTTAAGATGTTGCCTATGTGACCCAGCTACTGCCTTTGTAGAGGTTTGTCTCCTCCTTTATATCCAGCGTCTGCCTATGCAGCAGGTTGCTCCCAGTACAATTCTATATTTTCCCAGTTTTCCCATGGTCTAGACTTTATCTGATGGCCTGCTATCTAGCTGCTAAAACCTGGGCTGCACTGTGACTTGAAACCTCCCACTGACTATCCTCTCCCACCTAGCTGGGTTTTATTTCCCCTTCCTCCCTACCCTCCTGAAAATACAAATCTTCGCTGAAGATCCTTCACTCTGTCTAAGTTTGAAGATTTGTTTTCATTGTTTTTTTGATGGGATCTATATATATATTTAATGTTGTGTAGAGAAATAATCTGGGAGCATGCTAGTTTCACACTGCCATTTTGACTCTTCCCTGGAATTCTCACTATGATCACGTTTAAAATTTCTTTCATTTTTTCTTTTTTTTTTCCTCCTTTATTCTAATTCCTCTTTCACAACATGACTAATATGGAAATATGTTAATCATAATTTACATATGCAACTTATATGAGATTATTCAGTTTCATGGGGAAGGGGGAGTAAAAGGAGGGTGATAGAAAAATTTGAAGCTCAAAAGCTTGCAAAAGGATGAATATTGAAAATTACCTTTGCATGTAATTGGGAACAATCAACTTAATTTAAAAAATATCATTTATCACACTGAAGAGTTAGAATGAAACACAAGAGTGGGGCATTGCTTATAGAGTCAAAAGAGGCTGAGGCACCACAAATTATAGCAGTTGAACATGAAAACTTTGGAAACACTTGTTAAGATTTCATGATAATAGTTTTTTAGAATTCTTGCAAAATTCATTTTAAATAATAGCTTGGACAAGTCAACAACAGAACTTTATTCTATTTAATTCAAAAATTCCTCCCTAAACCATCTGGGCTGGCAGGTGTTCATCATCATATCTGGGTTGCTATGAGACTGGAACTTGCTAATGCTAATTAGTTATAAAGCAAAAAATCTTCATTCTGCTCATTTGAAATAACTTTACATTTTTCACTACTGGAAAGACAGGAACACTGATCTATAATGCAATATTTGTAATTAGAGGTCCCTCAAAAGAGCATACTACTAGTCATAAGTCATAAAATAAATTATTGATGACTTCAATTTGACTCTATTTTTAGTGTTAAGTTCATATAAATAATTCTGGTTGATTTCTTGTGCATAGTGGACTCAATATCTTTCCATTCCTTTTCAGTTAAAGGGCAGGGAAGAACAGGGGAAATATGTATTCCTTCACAGGCATTCTATGGTTTTTCATCTATATGGAACATTACTAGATTGGACTCAGTCAAACTTTTTTTAAGTTTACTATTTTATTGAAGACTTCCATGAAAAAATGGGAACCCATTAAATTGTAAATAATATAAAGAAAATATTTATGTAAATGACTGCATAGTTTTAAAGATCATTCTGATAGTTCCATATAGTTGTGAATGATGGAATAGCAAAGCTTTGGAAGAAACAGTTGTAGGTCAAATAAATTTCAGTCAAGTGATGACAAGAGGACATGAATAGGTTATGATACATTACAAAGAATAATAAAGGTAAAGCAATGCAAAATGTATGATTAGAAATAAGAACTGTTGCTCTGGTAATGAGAATGAGACATAACTGTTATATAGTTTAATTGTTACCCATATAATTTCAAGAGAAGTAGAGTAAGAGAAACATGCTGGAACAAAGTACAGATGGTGGATTTATAGAATACAGATAATAGTTTCAAAGAAAGAGAAGGTTGTAATCTACACCATTAGAAATATCATTTACATCATAGATCTAAGTATTATTATATTGAAACAGAGGTGATGATCACTTTATGATCAAGTGAGTGGACAAATAAACCTGGCCAGCATGTGAAGGGAAACTTTATAGAAAGAAAAGATACACACTGAAGAAAGCTTTACAAAATAGAAACTGGTCTCAAAGAAAGAAGAGTCAAGTCTGAGAGTATTGAATACATAAGTACTTTTCAGTTCTAAAATTCTATTAATTTGAGAGAAAAAAATTTACTAATATCAGATACAACAAAAAATGAAATGGAAAAATGAAAAATAAAAACATGCATTAAAAAATTGGAATGGACCACATACCAGTTGTGAATTGGTAACATTCACCTCTAGACTCAAAGAGCAAAAGCTAGAAGGAACCCAAAAATAATCAACTCCAACAATGTGATTTCATAAAAGAAAAAAATGGATTAATTGAAATACTGAAATAGTCCAAATAGAGTTTGAAGCCAGGTCCTCCACTACCAAAAAAAATGATGCTTTTCCCACAAGACAAAAAAATTATTAACATATATTATCTAGACTATGACTCATAGAATTAGGGAGTAATCTTTCCCTTAGAAAGCATCGGTAAAAATTAAACTCTAAAACTATCCTATTGTCTTAAGAAGAATATAAAGAATTTAAAGACTATCAAGAAATTAGCAATCATAGAATTGACAGGATAGAAAATATATCTATTAAGAAAATAAAAATTGGGGTGGCTAGGTGGCACAGTGGATAGAGCACTGGAGTCAGGAGTATCTGAGCATTGGAGTCAGGAGTATCTGAGTTCAATTCCAGCCTCAGACACTTAATAATTACCTAGCTGTGTGGCCTTGGGCAAGCCACTTAACCCCATTGACTTGAAAAAAAAATCTAAAAAAAAAAAGTAAAAGTTAATCTTTGAATTCCCTTTGAACTCTAAATCTATGATCCTAACACTAAAGTATCATATTACATATTAAAATTCAATGACTAGAGACAGAAAATGATCCCTTCTAGAAATGAATACATATATATGTATATATACATACATAGATACATATATATGTTTGTGTGTGTATTTGAAGAGATTTGCATTTTATATAATTTATATTTTATATATATATATATATATGTTTCAGTGAATTGAGATAAGTGAAGTAATTCATCAGTACATTAACTTTTCTAGTAGACTTTCCAGAATTTTCTATGCAAAATCATGTTGTAGAAAAATGGTCTTAATAACCATCTTATTACATTACAGAATGCAACTGCCTTGAAATTAAAGTTAGACCACAGAATAAGAACTGAAGTGATCTGCCAAGTCAAGTTATAGTTGCATTTTTCTTAGTTTTTTTTGCAAGGCAATAGGGTTAAGTGGCTTGCCCAAGGCCATACAGTTGGTAATTATTAAGTGTCTGAGGTCAAGTTTGAACTCAGGTACTCCTGACTCCAAGACCAGTGCTCTATCCACTGCACCACCTAGCTGCCCCTTGCATTATTTTTTTAACTAAAACTTAGAGAAATAAAAAGGTTATTAAGGGAGGTTATAGAAACCTCTAAAATACTCTATGTAAAGTATTTTTGATATTGCTTTTCCCATTTTTTTCTAAAAGTAAATTATCCAAATAGGGATAATAAAAATTTTGTTTTCTAACTTCCATAAATAAACTCAAATTCTGTCTCAAACTGAGAATTGTTTTCTAAAGCATTTAAAAGTTTTATCTTGATGGTGAAACTGATAAAGAACATTACTGATAGGAAAACCAAAATCTGAGCAATAAAATTTTTGGAATTCTTATGGAGGCTCTAAATTTAGGATAATATTGAAATTAAATGTCAATACTAGTATTTTCTGAGAGCTTCTTTTAAAATCACAGTACTACATGGTAGTGGAGAAATAAGAAAGGAGGGAGTTGCGATCAGCAATGGCAATGTTGGAAAAATATGGAAGTAACTTTTGTGATAGACTTATCATAAAGAATGTGATCCACCCATGACAGAGTTGTTGGTGTTGGAACAAAAACTGAAGCACATTTTTTGTTATTATTATTTGGGGGAGGGTGCAGGACAAGTGGGGCTGGGTGGCCTGCCTGGGGCCACATAGCAGGGTGATCTTTGGGTGTCTGGGGCCAGATTTGGACCCAGGTGCTCCTGGCTCAAGAGCCAATACTCTGTCTGCCACCCAGCCACCCCTACAATTATTACTATTTTATTTTATTTTGGGTCTTTTTTTTTTCTTTTTCTCTTCTTTTTGGTTTTTGCAGGGCAGTGGGGATCGGGTGGCTTGCATGTCACACGGCTGGGTGATTGTTGGTTTTACAAGGCTGGATGTGGGCTCAGGTGCTCGTGGCTCCAGGGCTGGTGCTTTGTCCATTGCACCACCTGGCCATACCTACAATTATTACTATTATTTTTTTTAATTTTTTTAAATTTTTTTTCTCTCCCCTTTACTTTTTTCGCCCAAGCAAGTCTATCTATATTCATGGGGGGGGAGGGGTATTTTGTTTACTTGTAAACAAAAATATTTTATTAATGTAAAAAAAACATTTGTACAAAATGAGAATAAAAAATAAATTAAAAAAATAAAAATAAAATAAAATTACAGTACTAAATTTTGGGGTGTCTACGATGGAGAATACTATTTATATCCAGAGAAAGAGTTGTGGAATTTGAACAGAGACTGAAGACTAGTACCTTTAATTTAAAAAAAATAACTTATCTAATTATGTAACTTTGCTAGCTCTTATTTTTTTTTTCTTCCTTAAGGATATCATTTCTGTCTGATCAATTCAATTTAGATCAATGTATACCATGGAAACAATGTAAAGACTAACAGAATGCTTTCTGTGGGGACTAGGGGGAAGGAAACAAGATTAAGGAAAAATTGTAAAATTCTAAAGAAATAAGTAAATATTTTTTAAATAAATATTTATAAAGCAAAAAAAGTAAAATTACAGTGCTAGATTTTTTTGGTGGTGTCAATAAATTCACCAAAATAAAAATATGTGATTCTACTATATCTCCACCAAAGAAGCCTACATGGAACTGAAGCTTAACTGAAGTATTGTTATATCCCTCAATTGAGAAAAAAAAAACTTGGATATCATTCTAATGTCAAGAAAGTTTTGAAATCCTAGACAACCATGAAGGGCCTACTGATTCCCAGAAAATTCTTTGCCTTCTTCAATTTTTTTTTATTGATCTAAAGTGAATTTCGAAACCTTTGATTGGAAGCCAGGAAGCTAGAAAAGAAATATTTCAAGCTCCCTTAAAAACCAAGATCAATTTCTAGTCATCATTAAAAACAAAATACCATTATTGTTAACATTTTTCATTCAAGAATATGACAAATGGCATTTGAATTAGATTTAAAAATATTCCTTCCTTTTTTCCCTTATCTAAAGTAAGTTAAGCTATCTTTAATGATTAAATAATTAGATTCCAATAAAATTCACATAGAATTCCATTTTGTCTTTCTGTTAACTACTGGGCATGTCATTCCATCACCTACCTGATATCATGATCCTTTTCAAGAATGAAGGATGGGGCAATTAGGTGGATAGAGCACCACCCCTGGAATCAGGAGGACCTGAGTTCAAATACAGCCACAAACACTTAATAATTGCCTAGCTATGTGACCTTGGGTAAGTCACTTAACTTCATTACCTTGCAAAAAACAAACAAGCAAAAGAAGAATGATGGACAAACAACTTATGTGAGTAGTAGGAACTTTCTTTCTCTCTCTTACCTTTTTTTCTCTTCCCTTTTTCCTTCCTTCTATCCACATGTCATCATCCCATAATTTATTGGTGTTGTGCCCAAAGGAATGTAAAGATTGATAGCTAAAATCTGGTAAAATAGCTTAGGTTTTATCACTGACTGGCCAATAATAGGTAAATTTTTTTGTATTGGAAATAAATCTTTTAATTTTTTTGTACTGTTCAAGTATTTTTTCTTCCATACTGGCTTTTGTGAATTCAACCTAGAGTAAATCTGGAAAGAGATATCCCCTATGTATCCTTTTGCCTTTAATCCTAAACAGTCTGAATTTAACAATAGTTGCTTATATGCCTGACCTTGGTCATGTCACATCAACCTTCTTGGTCTTTTTTTTCACTTTTTTATAATGGCCTGAACATTTTAGTTCCTTTCAACTCAAAATCTATGATCCAGCACCCCAAACAAAGTCTGGGTCACTGTTGTTCGCCAATCCTACTGTTCCTATAGTCAACAGCCAGGAGTGGGTTGGATCTTTTTTCCCAACTCAATCCCATGACTGAGCTCAAGCTCTGTGTTTATAATACTCTATGATGCTTTCCAAACCAATGTGAAGAAAATTCACTCACCAGAAGAATAAATTACTTTCTCTAGGTTTAAGGATCCTTGTGTAGACTCTGTGACCCCTTTAGGGGGTTTCCCCAGGTCCCTCAGGACACCTCCTTTGGAACATCCCAGACCTTTGTATCTCCATTGAGCTTGTTCAATGTCTCATATCTTAAAAACCTTCATTTTTTGAAAACTAACTCCTCCATATCTACTTTTCATGTAATCCTCTTGTTGCCTGGTCCCTAGGCTGGAGTTTGGGTTCACAAAACAATCTGACCCCAGAGTGTAAGGGCAAAAAAAGAGGGAAAAAAGTTATTAAAAGCTACAACAAACAAATAATAGACAAGATATAAAAATCCAGTCAAACATCTTATAGAGGATTAAAAAATCTTTAAGACATATGGCCAGGGGCAGCTAGGTGGCGCAGTGGATAGAGCACCGGCCCTGGAGTCAGGAGTACCTGCGTTCAAATCTGACCTCAGATACTTAATAATTGTCTAGCCATGTGGCCTTGGGCAAGCTACTTAACCCTGTTGCCTTGCGAGAGAAGAGAGAGAGAGAGAGAGAGAGAGAGAGAGAGAGAGAGAGAGAGAGAGACATGGAGAAGATGTTACAGCAGCAAATTGGACAATCAGGCAGAGAAAAAGAAAAGGGCAGGGAGTGAGACACTCTTTAAATATTCTTTTGTGGTGGGAGGAAAGAGGGTAGTGTTTAAGGAGTGCTAAACAAAATGATTAACACCTGATGTGAGGTAACATTTACTGCACATGAGTAGCATCTATTGTGCCAAGGGTGAGTGTAAGTGACCAAGGGCAGACAAATGAGCAACTACTGTTAGGTCCAATGATTTAGGATTAAAGGTATAAGGATACATAGGAGGTGTCTGTTTCCAGACTTCCTACTAGATCGGGTTTACAAAAGCCAATAAGGAAGAGGAAAAACCATTGTACAGAAAAATTATAGGATTTGTTTCCAGTAAAAAAAAAATTACAATAATTCTCTGTGACAGAGTTCTCCTACTATAGTTCCCCTACTATACATGAACCTTAGGAAAATTTTTGTGATTCAAGATTATTCTGTTACATCACCCAGTATCTGTCTTATGACTGTTCCAAATTGGTGAAATTCATTCAAATGTATCATTAAACCTTCATTAGGGGCTTATGTCCCTAAGTGGCATGTCTTGTAATTGGGGGAATTTGAACTGAATTAAATTTCTGTCAATGAAATTTATAAAATGCAAAATTGCCATCTAACACTAACTGACCTCACATTAAAGATACATATTTAAGAAAAAGGACAATTTTCAAAGTGGATTATATTAGTTGTTTCAGAAAGCTGGTCCTTGAAAGAAGTAAACACCAATGACATAACTAATTTGAATCTGGATCATATGCCAAAAACCTTGTTTAAGATAAACAAGATATGGGGTGGCTAGGTGGTGAAGTGGATGAAGCACCGACCCTGGAGTCAGGAGTACCTGGGTTCAAATCCGGTCTTAGACACTTAATAATTACCTAGCTGTGTGGCCTTGGGCAAGCCACTTAACCCCATTTGCCTTGCAAAAAAGATAAAGGAAAAAAGATAAACAAGATAAACTTTCAGTTGGGTAGTGGGAAAGAGAAGTAGTCTGGAACACTGGTGTAAGGATGCAGAAGGAAAGGAAAAAGGGGAAGATGGAGAAGAGTTCACATAAATAGATCCTGTTAGCTTCCTATTTCAACTAATAAATCTTGCTAATCTGCTGCCAAGTTGCTTTTGTTTCTATACTTCTGAAATACTATAACCACTATCAGCTCCTTTTAAATATTTGACCCTATATCAAAGCCCTCATCACTTTACCATAGTTATTTTGTTTGTTCTAAGTCATTTCAGTTAGGTCTGACTCTTTGTGATATGATTTTCTTGGTAAAGATAGTGGAGTAGTTTGCTATTTCCTTCTTCAGCTCATTTTGTAGATGAAGAGCTGAGGGAAACAGGGTTAAATGATATATCTAGGGTCACACAGCTAGAAAATGTCTGAGGAGCAATTTGAACTCAGGAAGATGAGGTCCATCTTCTATCCACTGAACTCCATAGCTCGGATCAAAACCATAAATTTGATCATTTCCCCTCCATAAAACACAGCAAAAGGGAAATATATCAATACCACAATATAAATGAAATGAAGACCCCTTATTAGCTTATTCAGAAAAAAAAGTCTACCAGCAATATTTCATTGTTGATCCAGAAGGAGACACAATTGTTTAAGAGAGCTCATTTATTATTCATGCTAATACATAGCTTTTATTAAATATTTTTAAATTCCCTGGCCATCATTTGCATATTTAGTTTCATGGATAAAACACGACAACATTTGAATACATCTGCTTAGGCCTCTATATTATTAAATGCTATCCATTCTTTTTAACAGGTTTTTAATTGGAAGCTATTTGCTGCCCCAGGTTCGCAACTTATGACTCTTTTTACTTTAATAAATTGGAGAGACTATGCTGCTGAACTAATTAGGAAACTGGCTGTCATTAGTGTTGTGGCAGCCTCTTGCCAGCTTGGATTTTATAACTGAAATAAGAGTGATGATTCCAACTCACTCTCTAGCAGACATTTCAAATAACTGCTTTATTTGGCACACCTCAGTAATTAGCTTACTCTCCAACTGTACTGATTTATCCAATGCCTAGTCTCTTCCTCTAAAAGAAGATTTAAACAAAATTGAAAAGTCAACCAAACCCAAGTCATGACCTGAAAAACTAATTTTACCATGATAAAAGACTTCTGGGCCCTAATAGAAGGTAGGATGGAATTTTTTAAACCATTGTAAATAGGGATGTGTATATATATATAAATATATATATATATATATTTATATATATATGGTTGGAGAGTGATTATAGCTCTTTGTCATTTCTCATCATTGCACGGAGATGAAATGGATTATGAAGGCATCAGGAGGTACAGAAAATAAATTTTAAAAGAAGACACAGAGAGACAGAGAGAGAGAGAACACACTATATGATTATTTGATTCTGGAATTCTGAAGTTATAGAAGCTCCTTTAGCCAGTATCTTGAATAATTTGAAATGTAAGAGCTTGCTATATAACCTCAATGAGCTTACAGAGAGGTGAGCCCTTGTTCTTAGTTAAATTGTTTATCTCTCCTTTCACTCCACTGGAGAGTATGGACGAACCCACAGACAACCTGCTGTAAAGAATTGGGAGACATATACAAAGACATTCCCATTGGTATCTCATTGAACCTCTTAAGGAACAGAGAATTCCTGGAAGGACCCTTGTAGCAGAGTAGTGGATAATATTTGCTTCCCAGTGAGAAGATGCTTCAGTATGTGGTACCGTACTAGATGAGGAAGCAAAACACTGAGCCATAATATGAGGGAACAAAAAAGAACTCTAAATTTTTTCCTCCACCATTTTATGAATTTTAGTTGTTCAGGTCTTATATGAAAGGGAATTGCTAGAATAGTCTAGAAACTTTGCATTCCCTACCCTTTGAAAGGGAGTAGGAAGGATTCCAACTCTTAAGGCAGGCTATTATTATGGGTCTCTTTACATTCAAGTTTCCCTGATCAATCATCCCACAGAGAACAACAGAATCAGTATTTTTAGTGGAATAGGTGGCATCTCATTTCTCTTTTTTTTCCTCCAAATGTGCCCTATGATTATATTGGTATCAGGTTTGGCATGAGTGATTCAAGGGACCCATGGAATTAGTTAGAAGATGTTAAAAATGAATGTTGAAACCACTTTAGTATACTAATGTCATATATTTGCACTAGAGAAAGACTAAGAAATATATCTTACTCTTTTCCTTGGAGAAGAGAAGGACTGTGTGAACAGAAGATTTCATACATTGTCAAATGTGAGTATTTTATTGGTTAATTTTGCTTAATATTTTTCTGTGTTAAAAAGAAAGACTCACTAGAGGTCTGGATGATATGATCATTCCTTTCCCTTTGAGATTGCCTTCCCTCTACTCTGAATTTATATGATTCACATGCATGTTTTGTATATATATATATATATATATATATATACATATATATATATATATACATGCATGCCTAAGCATATATATTTATGCATGCATATGTATCTGTAATATACACATACATTTTGAAGTAGCTAATTGTTTTTACATTGTCTTCCATTTTATAGGATTAACATGAAAGAATGGGTGCTCTCTTTATATCCCTAGCACTTAGCACAGTGCTATATATTATAATTATTAATAACATGCTTGTTTACTGACTAGTACATCTTCAAATAGCTTTGATGTGAAAAAAGAAGCTCATAAAAATATTTTAATTAAATAAGTATAATCACTAAAACTATGCTCACCAAAATCATGAACTAATTTAAAATTATATCCCAAATAATAAGGATAACAGTTATAAAGCACTTTAAAACTGAAAAAAATGGCTTTTGTCACAAATACCCTGAAAAAGTGGATTATGAAGATGAGGAAATATAAGCTTAGAAAATGATTTGTCCAAGGTCATCTTAAGAAATATATTTCTCTTTTTTTTCCCTTGGAGAAGTAGGAAAGTATGGCCACAGAATGTTACCTGCCTGATCAGACATGGTTGCTTTGTTTGTTTAACTGTTTTTCTTTATTAAAAGAAAAGGCTCAACCAAATAACTACTTTACTGAGCTAGAAAAAATATTGCCAAAAATTCATCCAGAGCAACAAAAGGACAAGAATAGCAAGGAAACTGATGAAAAAAATGTTAAGGAAGGTGGCCTCACTCTACCAGATCTAAAACTATACTATAAAGCAGCAGTCAACAAAACTGCTGGTATTAGTTAAGAAATAGAGTCATGGATCAGTGGATTAGGATAGGCTCAAAAGAAACTGCAGTAAATGACTATGCAGCAATCTGCTATTTGACAAACCCAAAGACATCAGCCTCTGGGATAAGAACTCACTATTTGACAAAAATTATTGGAAAAACTGGAAAATAATATGGCAAAATCTAGGCATAGATCCACATCTCACACCCTATACCAAAATAAGGTCAAAATGAGTACAGAATTTAGACATAAAGAGAGATACCATAGATAAATTAATAAGCCAAAAAATATTCTGTCTATCTATAGAAAAGGGCTAAATTTATGGCCAAACAAAAATTAAAGCACATTATAAACTGCTAAATGAATGATTTGGGCTATATTAAATTCAAAAGGATTTGCACTAATAAACTTAATGCTGCCAAAATTAGAAGGAAAGCAGAAAGCTGGGAAACAAGCTTCACAACCAGGAGTTCTGATAAAGGTCTCATTTCTAAAATATAAAGAAAATTGCATCAAATTTATAGATCACAGGTCATTCCCCAATTGATAAATGGTCAAAGGATATGAACAGACAGTTTTCAAATGAAGAAATTAAAGTTATATATAATCATATGAAAAAATACTCCAAATCACTATTAATTAAAGAAATGCAAATTAAACCATCAATGAGGTATCATCTCATACCTATTAGATTAGCCGAGATTTGGAAAAGGAAAGATGATCAATATTGGAGAGGTTGTGGGGGGATTGGGACATTGATGAATTGCTGGTGGAGCTGTGAACAGATCCAGCCTTTCTCGAGAGCAATATGGAGCTATGCCCAAAGAGGAATGAAACTATTCATACCCTTTGACCCAGCAATTCCTATTCTAAGTCTATATCCAGAAGAAATTATAAAAAATAGGAAAAGTCCTACCTGATCCAAAATATTCATAATAGCTCTTCTTTTAGTGGCAAAGAATTGGAAATTGATAGGATGGACATTAAATGGGGAATGGCTAAACAAGTTATGGAACATGAATACTATAGAATACTATAGGTTTTTTTAAGGTTTTTTGCAAGGCAAATGGGGTTAAGTGGCTTGCCCAAGGCCACACAGCTAGGTAATTATTATCTGAGATCGGATTTGAACCCAGGTACTCCTGACTCCAAGGCCACTACTTTATCCACTACGCCACCTAGCTGCCCCGGAATACTATAGTTCTATAAGAAACCATAAATGGTCAGAATCTAGAGAAGCATGAAATGACTTACAGCATCTGATGCTGAGCAAAAGGAGTGGAGCCAAGAGAACAATATACACATCAACAATGCTATGAGATGAACAACCTTGATGGAAGCAACTCCTCTCAACATGCAGAGAGGTAGGACAACTGTATTAGATTGGTAATGGGCTATATTATCCTCAACCAGAGGAAGAAAAACAAAACAAAACAAAACAAAACACACAGGAAAAAGAATACACCCCTACCAAATCTAATGAACACTTTATAAAAAATGTCCCTTATATATCTCTTTCCCTTAATCCTAATTCCTCATGCCAAAAATTACTAATTTGTAAACATGTTTAATTAACAATTAACAAAATATTTATGTAAAATTCTAACTTGACTATCCCCTCCTGGGGAAAGGTGGGTGGGAAATGAGGGAGGAAAATTTTGTAACTTAGAAATAATACATGTACATATAGATGAAAATAAATTAATTAATTGTTTTTTAAAAAGCAAAAAACCAAGTGAGCCAGCTCACTGGATTATTTTTTTGCTCCTCATATATAAAATTCTATCTCCTGACTGATGTACTGTCCATCTCCAGAGAAAGAACTGGAGGAGTCTGAATGAAGATTGAAAATACCTTTGTTCCTTACTTTATTTTTTCTTTTTTTGTATGTGTTTTTTGATTTACATGGAAATGTGTTTTGCATGGCTATTTTTGTATAACTAATATCAAATTACTTGTCTTCCTAATGGTAAGGAGGGAAATATCAAAATTTGAAAAAAAAAAGAATGTTAAAGTTGTTTTTACATGTAATTCAGGAAAAATAAAACAATAAATTATGCTAAAAAAAGAAAAGGTCATACAATGAGTGGGATTTGTATTACTAGTCCTTTATCTATGAGATTACCTCTCATCTATTCTATAGATGAGTGTAAATTTAAAATCAGATCTCCAAGTTCCAAGTTACTACACTAAAGGAAAAATTAAGGAAGTAGATTTGAGAACTTGGACAGCATCTCTATCTATCTAACTCCTAAAAAAGGAAAAATGTTTCAGCATTTTAAAAAATATATTTATTTTTTCTGTCATTGTGAGTTTCTTGAATTGTCCTTATGCCTAAATGATAAATCATTCTCTCTACAATTTTGGTGTTTTTTTTTAATCTTAGGCTATGTCTATTTATAGCCATCAGACTGGATGAGAGGATGATAGATCTGATCATTCGCGCCATTTTCATTGCTGATATATATTACCACAGGAATGTTTCACATCCATCATTAAATAAGCAAAATGATCAAAACAAGCAAATGGTATAGTCCTGTCATTTTCTGAGCCTAGACTTGGGCTCATGTGAAAGACAAACTGCACAGAGGAATTGGAATGAGCTGCTGCTCATCAGGCAGAAACATTGCTCTATTATACACTTCAGATTTATGGACATTTAAATAAAAGAACCCAATTTCACATGATAAATTAGAAATGCATAATGCATACTACAGCATTTCCTTTTGTACAATGATATGCTTACTACAGAATATCTGAATAGTTCATATGTTTCATGATATACCAAATCCTATGATATTTGTATATTTTTATGTATTTTATTTTAGACAACTTTCCATAGTCTTAGGAATGACAATATAAGAGAAAAAAACAGAACAGACTTGAGATGTGTGTGCTACACTTGAATTTTGAATATTTTGATTCTCTGAAAGATGTATTTTCAGAAAAAGAAAGCAATATGAATGTTCTAGCAAATAAAGGTCAAAAATAGAAAGACTACCAATTGTTTATCAATTCAATTATTTAACAACTAACCAAATATCTTTTCTCTCCCTCTAATTTTTCCTCTCGGTAAAAAAGAGGGGTAAAAAATCTTAAAATAAATCTTCATCATCAATCAAAACAATTCTCTCAGTTGTGGAAATAGAGAAGGCACTGAAAGATTTTATGGAAGAGGAAAAAAAATCTATTTAAAATGTTGTCATTAGATTCCCTCCTTAAGGGATTTCTGGAAAAATCTGAATTTTCACTTCTAACCCATAAGTGCTAGCATCTTTTTTTTAAGTGCTAACATCTTGATCACTCCCTACCAATGTGTAGTTACAGGTATTTTGATGGCCTCTTCACCTTGGAAAGCACAGAGTTTTAAAAGAATAGGAGACAAGACATCTAAGTTTTGATTTGGAGGAAAGAAATAGGAAAGGCTTAAGAGTCTTGTGGAGAGTTTGATGCCCCTAGGGACTACCATAAAGCAGCTTGTTTTGACATTTAGGGGATAACACGAGGCTTTAAGGCCCCTGAAGAGTGTGAGTGGGAAGTAAGATCATCTTGAAGCTGTATGAGACACAGAAAACAAACCTTGGTATTTTGTGTTAGGTTGATCAGGCATGAGTCCAAGTCAGTGTCTGTTCTGTAAAGGTTTACACAGTTAAAAGAAAAATAGTTGGAGTTTAAACTAACCCTAGAGAGTCAGGCAGTAGCATTTTCCTATATGAATTCTTTGTCTCTTTTCTTTTTTCTGTCTGATCCTATAATTATTGAGGAAATAGATCTGACTCATGGCTAGTTTATCATCATTTTCTTGGTGTGGGTGTATGTTTTTCCCTTCAAGGACATTTTGCATCTCAAACTCAATAGGGAACAAAATTGAACTTGTTCTGCCTGGTTTAGCATAATTTGGTCATGTGAAAATTAATCTGCCTTTCACCTGCCCTTTCAGGACCACAGGACCTTTCCATCTTGTAGCTTAAGACTTCCAAATGTATTGTCTTCCTCAATTAGATTATGATTTCCTTGAAAGCATGTAACTTTTCTATTTACATTGTCAACATTTATCAATTTTTTTCATTCATTCATCTAAAAGAACATAAGTTCTTTAAAAATTTAAAACCCTAAGGGCAGCTAGGTGGCATAGTGGATAAAGCACCGGCCCTGGAGTCAGGTGTACTTGGGTTCAAATCCGGTCTCAGACACTTAATAATGACCTAGCTGTGTGGCCTTGGACAAGCCACTTAACCCCGTTTGCCTTGCAAAAAAACCTAAAAAAAAATTTAAAACCCTAGAGAGCAAAAATTGTTTGATCTTTGTCTATGCCTTTCTGGTATCTAATTCTGCCTTTTATGTCATAACAAATATTTGTTGGACTATTGAATCCCATCACTTAACCTCGTCCTCTATGATTATAGTAAAATGAAACTGATTTCCAAATTCATATGGAGAAAGCAAAATCATTTCATTTCTCAATTCAAAAAAATTTTTTTATCTTTGTGTGGAAAAAATAAATAGGAATTTTCTCTTATATCTCAGAAAAGTAAGAGTGGGCTCTCCATCACAACTTACATGCTTTAAGGTTGTGTTTTCCAATACCCTCAATAGCCCAAGGGAAAGTGTATAGCAGGAAAAATATCTAGCAAATATTATTGATTTTAATTTGTTAAAAAAGAAAAAGCAAAGTCAAGGGTAGACAAAGATAGAATTGGAAGGGAGCAAAAATTTTTTACCCTTTGCTATTTAATTTGTTTGGTTGGGTACTTACTGAATTCATTGCTATTGTTTTCAATAACAATGGCCTACTAATTTAGAAACCATCAAATGATACTAATTTCACCACTGAAAAGATGGACAATTAACCTAATATATTCATTATGAAATAAATGCAGTTATATTGTAGTTATTCTCCTGGCTTATAGTCAAAGGAAGCTGCAGTTCATCTTCTCTAAATGCATAACACTTGCATAAAAACTTGCTGGCTCAGCCACAGGTGCATCAGTAAAATGTCCACTCTATTGCAGAACAGAATTTTACCTGTATGTACCTATGTTCATTATCTTCCTTCAGATGATGTCTTGACATTAAAATATTGGCTGCATGGAAGAGGCAGACTAATGCTGCTTAGTCTAGAGCTACACAATCTTTGACTACTTTCCATTTGTTTTCCAATAATATCTTAATAAGTGAAGAAATAGTCCTTTCAGGGTGACCATTCTGGTGTAAATAAAATTGTTGTAATATCAATGGCATTTGCAGAGGAGTTTGAGTGACAAAACTTGGAATAAGGATAGTCATTGTTGGAATCAACCTTAATTTCTATACTCTAAACTGGTATGGGTAGAAGAAAGACAAGGGGTTTTTTTTTATTTTTTTAAATAATTTTAATCTCAATTTAAATAGAGCTTAAAATTTTCCCTACAAGGCAGGGAAAATTCTGAAACTCTTATTGGGAAATTTTCAGAGCCATAATCTGAAAAAAAATTTCCATTCTTGCCCTGAGAAAGACTGATGTTCCTATTAAATTCTTAGCCAGAAAAATGTTCTTTGGTCTCATCAAGTTTTGAACTAGTCTGTAGGAGTTGGAAAAAGGGATGAGATGGAGCTCATGTTGATGTAGGTGAAGGAATATCCTATCATCATCACTATAACTATTATGTCTTGCTTCATAGGGCATTGCAATCTAAGAAAAGCACAATATAATGGATACAGCAATGTACCCTGAATCTAAAAGAAATGGATTAAAATCCTTCCCTTGACACCTATTAGATCAATTATTCTGGTCAAATCCCCTGATCTCTCTTGTCCCCAGTTTCCTCATGAGATAGTTGAATTTGTTGATCTCCAATTTCCTTCAAGGTCTAATTCTGTGATACTATAATTCTACAAGTGACAATCACTTTTAGCCATCAAGACTCTGATCAATATAATCAAGATCTCAAATGGAGGATGTCAGTTATGATTATACCTTTAAGAACCGAAGGAATACTATATAATGTTTTACTCTAACTCTCCCCTCCATACACATATACTTTTTCTTCCCTGTTTCTACCAAAATTTTGTTGCTATTCATGTTTCTATTTCCTGATTTTGTTTCACATTTTTAAAAAAATCTAAGAGAAACCATGATTGATTTCTGGTACATAAATCTATATTAACTCCATGTGAGGGGAAGCAAAATGGAACCTACCTGTCACCAGCTGTAAATAAACAAATTTCAAGCTTCTTGGAAATTTTCTTCTCTAGAACATTGTTTCTCAATAATTGCGGCTCTATGTGTGAGAAGTTAGAAGTAATCATTTTTATTATTTTTGTAAACTCTTAAAAAGCAAAGAAATCTTTATTGAAACCAGTACTACTTACTAAGGTAAAATGGAGTCACTCATTGTTGTAAGTAGAGTCAAGTATATATTTTTAAAAGGGGGTGAGGGTTGTGTGTCTGGCAAATCACCCATCTGTAAATGAATAATGGGATAGAACTAGAGTAAGAAACAAAAGGAAGATCATACCCAAATATCTGGACTTCCCAGTGGAAAGAGAAATGCATAATCAGGAAAGAAAGGAATGAAAAGGGAGTGTCCAAGCTAACCTTGACCTAGAATAACACCTGCTGGTTGCACTAAAAAGTTCCACTCCCCATAGCACACAGACAAAGATGTTGTGAGCCTCAAATGAGAAAATAGTTTAAAGTTCTATATAAATTGTTGTTGGTTGTTGTGGTTGTTATTTGTCCTACACTCATCAGGCTGCTAATCTAATGATCACTTCATTCGCTACTTCTCATGAGCTCAAAAAATGTTTAAAGAACAATGTGGGAATGTGTTGATAAATGTTGAACAAACACAGTCTCCTGAAGATTAAAAAAAAGTACACTTAATTTTAAACTCAATTATTAACGTTTTCCTAAGTCTTAATTTTTAAGATTATCTTGACATAGATTTACAAAAAACAAAGCCCTTATTTGTAGTGATCACCAATTGACTCTCACTGGTCAGAGGTAATTCCAGCACACCTTTACATATAATTAGTTATTTTTTTCAGAATAAACAAGTTGAATATATTAATAATAAGTGATCAAAACTTCTATGGAATAGTAACATTCAGGGAGTAATATTTTCAAGCCTTTTCTAGAGCATACAAATGTCTTATCCTAGATCTGATATGTAATTAGTATAATTAATGAATCGAATAAATCTAGAATAAGTATAAAGGAAATTCTTTCCTTCAAACCTGAGATACTCTCACTTGTACATAGAGGAACAAATTTGTTGTATTTTTCTTGCTGTATTTTTGCTTGGATTAAGTCATATATGACATTTGAGGACAGAAAGAACCCTCTTCTACTTCTTAAGTGGTCAAAGTCACAGAGACATTGATCTTCAAAGGATAGAGGATTTCTCTACCCAGTATGAGAACTGTATTTTTGAAGGATCCATGATTTTATCACAAAATTCCCAACTCCCTCCACCGGAATAAGTTCTGTTCAGAAAATTTAGAACCATCTCCATTCCATATGTTAATATGGACCATTTGTGCACAAACTGTGGCAAAACCTTCTGAGATTTTATTGCTCTGATCAGCCACCTTGACCACAATATTGGACCTTTTCAAGAGTGTATGATAGCGGGCGGCTAGGTGGCACAGTGAATAGAGCACCTGCCTTGGAGTCAAGAGTATCTGAGTTCAAATCTGACCTCAGACACTTAATAATTACCTAACTGTGTGGCCTTGGGCAAGCCACTAAACCCCATTGCCTTGAAAAATCTAAAAAAAAAAAGAGTGAATGATAAGAGCCAAAGAGTTAACCAGCAGAGCTGCTT
Source organism: Macrotis lagotis (assembly GCF_037893015.1). Classification (NCBI taxonomy): domain Eukaryota; kingdom Metazoa; phylum Chordata; class Mammalia; order Peramelemorphia; family Peramelidae; genus Macrotis; species Macrotis lagotis. Next base: position 284,825,323 of record NC_133659.1, read on the forward strand.
GAATAATTTAAACAGAGGTTTAAATTATTCGACTAAGGACTTCCAGGGCAGAGCCAAGATGGTAGCATGAAGTTAACATGCTCCCTACCAAAGATAATTGAAGTCTCTATTCTGACATTCAAGTCATAGATCTCACCAAGAAAAAGAAAAGACTCAAAGAAGTTTTCAGTGGTAGACATCTTGAAAGATCTTCAGTGAAGGTCTGTCTCTTTGGGAGAAAGGGAAAGTAAAGTCTAGGAGGTAGGACAGCAGGAAAGTTAGCAGTATGCTCTTAGTCACAGTGTAATCCAGATCCAGACAACTTGACAACAGCTGAGTTTCCAGCAGCTAGATAGCAAGTCAGTAGGGAGGATTCCAAACCCAAACAAAGTCTGAACCCTGGTAATACTGGGCAAAAGACAGGACTGGGTCAGGAACAAACCACTGCTAAGTTGGAATATGGACCTAAAAGAGGAAACAAACCTCTACAAAGGCAAGACCTGAACTGCATAAGCAACATCTTGGCCAAAAACAAGCCAGGGATCAGACTCCAGTCACAGCAAAAAAAAAAAAAAATTGAATCTATACTCCCTATAATACAAGAGCAGAGCTAAAACAACAAAGGTGAGTAAAGAAAGTAAAAGAATGCTCACTATAGAAAATTGTTTTACGTCAGAAATAATAACAACATCATGTCTGAAGAAGAAATCAATAAAAAAAATCACTCACAGGAGAAATATCAAAACAGCCTATAAATTGGACTCCAATACAAAGGCTCATCAAAGAGCTCAAAAAAGAATTAAAAACCAAAGAAGAGAGGAAGAAAAATGGAAAAATGAAATGGGAATCATACAGGAAAATTATGAGAAATTGACCAGAGAATTCAATACCTTTAAAAAAGGAAACACAAAAGGCAATTGAAGAAAATCAAACACTAAAAATTAGAACTGAATAAAAAGGAACCAATGAATCTATGAGACTACAAGGTTCCATCAAACAAAATAAAAAGCCTGAAAAAAATTGAAAACAATTCAACTACAAAGAAAACACAATCAAGCTCACAAAGGATCTATCAGCCTCAACATTGAAGGATCAGAAGACCTGGAATACCATATATCAGAGAGCAAAGGACCTGGCATTTTAACCCAGAATGTACTACTCTGCAAAATTCAGCATATATTGTCAAGGGAAAAGATGGATGTTCAACAAAATAGAGAACTTCTAGAATTTCCTGACAATAAAGACCAGAACTGAACAGAGAATTCAACTGCCAAATACACAACTGAAGATTTGTATTAAAAAGGTAAATGAAAAGGGGAAGGAAAAAAATGAAACAAAACAAAACAAATGGGGGTCAAATATACAACCCTAAAAGGGAAGCTATAACACTTTTAATTCTTGAGAAATTTACTTCTCTCAAGAAAATTAAAGGATAGAATATAATTGAAGAGATTGGATTTAAAAGATATGGGAATAGTTGGGTCTTGTCTCTCCATTGAAGAGGTCTAAGATGACATCACTATGTTTGAGACAAAAAGCCCTGATGAAAAGCAGAGGTGTTAACTTTAAACTTAAGTGTCTCATTATCCTTTGAACCACTTTAATTCTTCTGTGCTGACAAAAGTTTAGCACTTTGTCTAATGAGGGTACCATAAACTTGGCCATCCTGAGTCACTGTCTCCAGTAACTTACAATCATTTGTAAAGTTCTCAGGTGAGCCCTTCAGAGTCTCCCAGTACTTAGAGATCCTTCAGATTCTTGTAGCTAATTAGAGCAGGGTTTGACTTAATGTATACTTCATTTAACAAGGGGTTAAGTACTCTGGATGGGAGAGGGGGGTCAAGTGTGAGAGAAAATAGACCTGGGGGAAGTATACAAATAGTTCAAGAAATGATTTGACTTTGATACTTTGGCTCATGAAGAGGATTGTGTCCTCGGAGAGTAATTGAAAAGAGGATAAGGTAAAAAATGGTTATAATTATAATTTGAGATAATTTGAGACAATGCTGCTTATCATGCAATCAAGCAAACAATCTGTGATGATACTTTGATAACAATATGAGCTTATCAAGCAATCAAGTAATCAAACTGTGATTGATGATACCTGATTAATAGTATTAGAGCAATAAATAGCACCAGGTCAAGAGGCACAAAGATTTATAATTTCAGAGGGAAAGAAGGGAGAGTGTGAATGCTGAGTAAATTCTGTTCAATAGATTTATTCATTTCCCAGAGAGGGAATAAGATGCATTCCTTCTTGGGTTTAAAAATCTATCCAAATCTATAGGAAAGAGGGGGACTAGGAAAGGGAAAGACAAGAGAGAAGGGACTGATAAAAGTGAAGGCAAAGGTGAAGGTACAAGTGAAAATAAGCTGAAAATTAAATTTTAAAAGAAAAGTCAAAAGGAAAAGGGAGTAAAATTTTGGTGAGGAGGAATAAGAGGAAAGGAAAGAGAAAATATAAATGGAGAAAGCATGGAGGGAAATAAAGAATTAGTAATCTTAACTGGAAATGTGAATGGGATGAATTGTCTCATAAAATGGAAGCAAATAGCAAAATGGATTAAAAACCAGAATCCTACAAAATGTTGTTTATAAGAAACACATTTGAAACAGAGAGATATACACAGAGTAAAGGTAAACGGTTGGAGCAAAATATATTATGGCTCAACTGAAGTAAAAATAATCAGGGGTAGTGATCCTGATCTCAGATAAAATAAAAGGGAAAACTGATCTCATTAAAAGGGATAAGGAAGGAAGCTACATCTTCTTAAAAGGCTCCATTGGTAATGAAGCTATAACATTACTAACTAAACATGTATGCATCTAGTGGTATAGCATCCAAATTCCTAGAGGAAAAGTTGAGTGAATTACAAGGAGACATGGACAGCAAAACTTTAATAATGAGATACTTCAATCTCCCTCTCTCAGAATTAGATAAATCTAACAACAAAAGAAACAAGAAGGAAGTTAAGAAGATGAATGAAATCTGAGAAAACTTAGACATGATAGACTTCTGGAGAAAATTTAATGGGGATAAAACATACCTTTTTCCCAGCAATATATGGCACCTACACCAAAACTGACCCTGTACTAAGGGTACAAAAACCTTATAAACAAATGCAGAAAGGCAGAAATAATATACACATTTCTCAAACTATGATTTATAAAAATTAGATGTAATGTCATGGAAAAACAAACCAAAAACTAATTGAAAGTTAAATAACGGGGCAGCTAGGTGGCACAGTGAATAGAGCACCAGCCCTGGAGTCAGGAGTACCTGAGTTCAAATCTGACCTCAGACATTTAATAATTGCCTAGCTGTGTGGCCTTGGGCAAGCCACTTTAACCCCATTTGCCTTGCAAAAACTAAAAAAAGAAAAAAAAGAAAAAAGAAAAAGAAAATTAAATAACTTCATCTTTTTTACATTCCTCCTTTTTATTATTTTTTTAATTTTAGAAAGGTTTTATTTATTTTGAGCTTTTACAATTTTTCCTGCATTCTTGCTTCCCTCCCCATCCCCCACAGAAGACAGTTTGTTAGTCTTTATGTTGTTCAAGTAGTATGCATTGATCTAAGTTGAATGTGATGAGAGAGAAATCATATCCTTAAGGAAGAAACATAAAATATGAGATATAGCAGAATTACATAATAAGATACCATTTTTTTTTAAATTTGAAGGTAATAGGCTTTTATCTTTTGTTCAGACTCCACAATTCCTTCTCTGGATACATATGGCATTCTACATCATCACAGTTATCCAAAAATTGTGCCTGATTTTTGCCCTGTTGGTATAGGCAAGTCCATTAAGGTTGATCATCTCTCCCATGTTAATGTTAGAGTGTACAATGTTCTTCTGGTGCTGCTCATCTTGCTCAGCATCAGTTCATGCAAATCCTTCCAGGCTTCCCTGAATTCCCATCCCTCCTTGTTTCTAATAGAACAATAGAGTTCCATCACATATACCACAGTTTGTTAAGCCATTCCCCAATTGATGTACATTCCCTCAGTTTCCATTTCTTTGCCAACACAAACAGAGCTGATATGAACATTTTTGTACATGAGATGTTTTTACTCTTTTTCATAATCTCTTCAGAGTATAGACCCAGTAGTGGTATTGCTGGATCAAAGGGTATGCACATTTTTGTTGCCCTTTGGGTGTAATTCCAAATTGCCATCCAGAAAGGTTGGATGAGTTCATAGCTCCAACAACAATGTGTCCCAGATTTCCCACATCCCTTCCAACATTGATCATTGTCTTTTCTGGTTATATTGGCCAGTCTGAGAGGTGTGAGGTGGTACCTCAGAGATGTTTTAATTTGTAATTCTCTAATAATTAGTGATTTAGAGCAATTTTTCATATAACTATGGATTGCTTTGATTTCCTTATCTGTAAATTGCCTTTGCATATCTTTTGGCCATTTGTTAATTGGGGAATGCCTTGTCTTTTTTTTAATTTGACTCAGTTCTCTGTATATTTTAGAGATGATTCATTTATCAAAAAAATTAGTTATAAAAATTGATTCCCAATTTACTACATTTCCTTTTATCTTGGTTACAGTGGTTTTGTCTGTGTAAAAGTTTTTTTTTTAATTTAATGTAATCAAAACTATCTAATTTGTTTTTAATGGTATTCTCCATTTCTTCCTTGGTCATAAACTGCTTCCCTTTCCATAGATCTGACAGGTAAACTATTTCTTGTTCTCCTAGTTTGCAACCTCATCTTAAATAATGGGTGGATCGAACAACAAATAATGGAAACAATCAATAATTATATCCAAGAAAATTATAATAATGAGACATCATACCAAAATTTGTGATATGCAGCCAAGGCAGCTTTGAGGGTAAACTTTATATCTCTAAATGCCTATATGAATAAAATGGAGAAAGAGATCAATGAATTGGGCATGCAACTAAAATAGCTAGAAAAAGAACAAATTAAAGATCCCCAATTAAATACCAAATTAGAAATTCTGAAAATCAAAGCAAAGTAAAATTCAAAGCAAGAAAACCATTGATCTCATAAATAAAACTGAGTTGGTTTTATGACATTATTTGAATAAAATTACTGAACTAGCAATTTTCAGAGTCAACCTTCCCTACTCCAAGTGCAGAACTCTCTATGTGTGATTTAGGACAAGTATTTTATTTTTATGACATTCACTTTATGTGACAAGAACAATTTTAATTGGTAAAAATAGACAAACAAAAGTAAAGACAATTTCTGCCAATCATAGCCAGGAAGAATTAATTTGGTTTTTAGATATTTTGACATCTTAAAAGAGAGTCATAAGGTAAAATCTAGCAAGATGCTCAAATCATAATTTCCTCTTGAACTCAATTGGAAACAGCCCAGAACCCAGAGCAGAAGAACTCTGGGAATAACAATTCTCCCCAAAGCACCAATCCTGTTAACAGCCCAGATAGACTGACACAAATATCATACAGGTGAGATAAAACTCTGCTTTTTTTTCAATCACCTTTATTGAAGACCCAAAAAACTCCTCTATGATATTAAATAGTTCAACATCAGAAAAGTACATAGTTTTACCAATAGAAATAACTTTAAAGAAGCTGCATTATCATTGATTTTGCCATTGTGCCATAAAGACCACTAAGACTTTTCATCTGATTTGACACTAATCCAAAAACAAATCATTTCTAGAACCATTTTTGTCCCTCTGTCCCAGGACTATTTTTTCTCACACTTTACCCCACTCCCCCAGCTCCCAGGATCTTTAACCCCTCTGTTCAGTTCACTTTTTTCATTTTTGATACTGGTAGTTTAGTTATCTTCTTTTTTTAATCAGATTAATCAAAGTTTTATCTATTTTGTTGGCTTTTTCATATGATCAATTCACAACTTTTTTATGAGATCAATGGTTTTCTTGCTTTCAATTATATTCATCTCTCCCTTGATTTTCAGAATTTTTAATTTGGTATTTAATTGGGGATCTTTAATTTGTTCTTTTTCTAGCTTTTTTAGTTGCATATCCAATTCATTGATCTTCTTTTTCTTCATTTTATGCATATAGGCATTTAGAGATTTAAAGTTTCCCCTCAAAACTGCCTTGACTGCATCCCATAAATTTTGGTATGATGTCCCATTATTATCATTTTCTTGGATATAATTATTGATTGTTTTTATTATTTGCAGTTTGATCCACCCATTATTTAAGATAAAATTATTTAATTTTCAATTAGTTCTTGGTTATTTTTCCATAGTCCTTTATTGTATGCAATTTTTACTGCATATGGTCTGAGAGTGTGTTCTTATTATTTCCGCTTTTCTGTATTTCAATATTAAGGAGTTTGTGCCCTAGTACATGGTCAATTTTGATGTAGATGTCATGTACTGTAGAGAAAAAGGTATATTCTTTTCTATTCCCATTAAGTTTTATCCAGAGGTCTATCATATCTAAATCACCTTAACTTCCTTCTTTTTCTTTTGTTAATAGATTTATCTACTTCTGAGAGAGAGAAATTGAGGCCTCTCATTATTAAAGTTTTGCTGTCTATGTCTCCTTATAATTCACTCAACCTTTCCTCTAGGAATCTAGATGCTTTACCACTGGGTGCATACATGTTTAATAATGATATAGCTTCATTACCATTGGTACCTTTCATGAAGATACAGTTTCCTTCATTATCCATTTAATAAGATTGATTTTTGCTTTTACTTTATCTGAGATTAGGATCATTACCCCAGATTTTTTTATATCAGGTGAGGCATAATATAGTTTGCTCCAACCTTTTACCTTTACCTGGTGTGTATCTCTCTGCTTCAAATGTGTTTCTTGTAAACATATTTTAGGATTTTGGTTTCTAAACCATTCTGCTATATGCTTCTGTTTTATGGGACAGTTCATCCCATTCACATTTAAAGTTAAGATTACTAATTCTATATTTCCTTCCATGCTATCTTTCTTCATTTATATTTTTCCTCTTTCCTTTTCTCTTATTCCTCTTCACCAGTTGGCTATTTTTACTTTAAATGGAGTTGATTTCTTTGGTCAATTTTTCATAGTTCTCCTGCATGACTTTCATTTCTTTTTTATTTTTCTTCTTCCCCTCTTCTTTGCTTTTTAAATGCTTTTGTAATCTATTTGATGAGCTTTGGTATTTAAGTCCAATTTATAGATGGTTTTGATACTTCCCCTGTGAGTGATTCTTCTACTGCTTTCTTCTTCATACAAGGCATTGCTGTCATCTTTGTCTGTAAAGTAGATTTCTATAGTGAGCACTCTTTTAGCTTCTTTGTTCATCTTTGTTGTTTTAGTTCTGTTTCTGGGCTAAGGGAATATAGATCCAAGGTTTTTTTTTTTGGGGGGGGGGGCGGTTCACCCTGGGGCTGGGGTCTGATCCCTGGCTTGTTATTAGCCAAGATGTTGCCCATATAGTTTTAGACTATGTTTGGGGTTAGGATCCTCCCTGCTGGCTTGCTATCTAGCTGCCAGAAACTCTGCTGTTGTCAAGCTGTTGGAACCTAGATTGCACTGTGGCTAAGAACTTCCTGCTGCCTTTCCTGCTCTCCTGCCTCCTGGACTTTACTTCCTCTTTTTCCCCCCAAAGAGACAGACCTTCACTGAAGACCCTTGATGATGTCTGCAGTTGAAAATTTCTTTAAACCTTCTCTTTTTCTTGATAAGATCTGTAGCATGAATGTTAGAGTAGAGGGTTCATTTATCTTTGGTAGGAAAAAACTCCAGGAGCATGTTAGTTTTATGCCTCCATTTTGGCTCTGCCCCAGAAGTCTTCCTTTTCTTTTTTCTTTTATGAGGTGTTTACAGTATATTGCTATAAATTTGGTTAATGTTTTGCAAGAATAATCACGTCTTTTATGTGTTTCTGAGTTTCAAAACATTTTATATGTTGTCTGCTAGCCTTCACATGACATCTGTAACTTCTGCAAAACTTCCCCAAAATTCCCTTCTAATTTCTTATACCAACAAGAAATATTTTGAAACCATGATGGAGAAAGGGATGAGCCTGATTATAATAATTCACCTAAATATTTTGCTTTTATGGCTAAAAAACATTCTACATACATATTATTGAACTTCATAATTATTCTGTGACAAAGATGTCTAAAATAATAATATTCTCAGTTTTCAGGTCAGTAAACTGAGACCCAAAGTTTAAATGCCTTTTCCAAGATCCAGTTAAGAGAAGACAAGGGCAGACATGGGAACAGAGATTTTTCCACTACAAAACCAAATTTTTTTCCCTAGTGGGTCATATACCATTATAGACTTGTATCCTGGAGGAAGTTTTGTGAATGGAGCAATTAGAAGCATAAAAAAACTGAAATTAATAGCCCTATATCTTATAGAAAATCAACCAAACATATTTACTAACCATCCTCATGAAAAACAAACTCTTAACTGAAGGCAATTCATATGTACTCTAATAGATTGAAAGCAAAAAAGAGAAGACAACTCTTTTTGTGACTTTTGAACTATGAAGTGATCTGAGCAGAACATAACATGTACATGCACTTATATAGAGAGAGATATATGTATACATAAACACATATACATGTATGTATATATCTACATGTGTGTATATATGCATATATTGTATTATATACCTGTGGATAGACATCTATTTATGGATACATGTGTGTATATATGCGTGCATGCATGCAGTCATGAACTTCTTTAAGCACTGCATCCACTGGGAAAGGTCTAGGATTGAAACTTTATGAGAGTCAAGTTTTTCCCATTCTCCATTTTACAATGTATCCCTAAAATTTCCACATTGTACTGTCCCAAGACAGAAAGTCACTGTCTAAAATAGATCTGATACTTAATGGGTTTGATATTAATTTTAAACCTTTGGGAAAACATTTCAAATAGTTTGCTTTCCAAGTTAGTTGATGTCATAGAAAAGCTGAGCAAGTAGCTTCCCTTGCCAGTAAAGTCAATCTCTATTCATAGAATGGACATGCTACTGAAGCTTAGCAATTTATGTTTCTTTTATTCTCAGTAAAAATATCAGTGAGTCTCAGTTCGCATACTTGACATATTTCAATGTTATATTACAAAATAAAAAACTCTACCTGTCCTTGTGCTCACAGTGTTCCTGAAAAGAGCTCTCATTTCACAAACCTATCAGTCATACTATGCCACAATGCCCACAAACCCAAATCTCCATTTAAATGTTACACATGTAACAACAATAAAACATATAGAGTCCTAATAGTAATAGCAGTATGCTTCTAAAGAATTCACAGATTTAAAATTATTTGACAGACTTCCTCACCTTATATAAACTCAGTGTATATAAGCTGTTATTTCATGGAAAATTCCAAAAGGGTTTTTATTTTTTCTTTCTAACCTTACTTTTTACTTTGATTATATTTTTTTCTAAAAAATACTACCAACACATATAACTAGGAAAATTTTAAATTATATTTCAAAAGAAAACAATCATTATGTATATAAATAAAATATGTGGTAAAATGTAATTTCTTTTCATAAAAACAAATCAATAAAAATTAGACTTATTTCACAGAATTTGATTCTGGAAATATATTTAAATATGAAATGTACGGAAATCTACTCTGGAGGAGTAGTATTCAGTTTTCTATTTCACTTTGGACTTGGGTGACACAATAGATAGAATACTGGACCTGAGACATGAAGAATCTCTTTCAGGAATTCAAATTAGACCTTAGACTCTTAACAGCTGTGTATCTCTGGGCAAGTCACTTCACTCTGTTTACTTCAGTTTCCTCAGCTATAAAATGAACTGGAGAAGAAATAGCAAACCATTCTGGAATCTTTGCCCAAATTGGGTCATGAAGAGTTAGATGTGACTAAAAAATAAAAACAAACATACCAAAAACAAAAATTTCTTTGTCTTCCAAGGAATAAACATCTTATATTTATGTATATTACAACTATTTTTCCAATTCTATCCTTAAATAGACTGCTTCTCTCATATTTTCTTAAGAAAAGACCCAGAGGTGATCCTTTAAAATCTTATTCTCCCTCTCAGTACTCACTGAACAGCATTAAATCCATTAATGTACTTAACATCTATAATTTCTATACCATTTTACTCTAAATCTGTCTTTTTTTCTCTTTTCACTGCTATTTCTCATGTATTGAAAACCTGTAATTTCGTATCATACAGTAGTTGAAAGAGCACTGTATAAGGAATCTAACAATACTCTCAGTTCTATTAAGAGGTTATTATTTTTCCTAATTTAGAAACTTATGTAATCATAAAAACATGAAAATATCTACTTTGCATTATTTTCTATTGCTATTTTAATCCTTTACTTGTTCAACAAGTTCATCAGCTATTAATTGGATAGTGTCCAAAAAAAAATATCCAAGAAATGTATCATACATAAGAGTATCAGTCAGCACTGAGTATATAAGACCAAAAACATTACATAGTCCCTACTCCTAAGGAACTCACATTCCAATAGATAAAACCAAAACATAAAGGGAAGCCAGAGAAAAAGAAGGAAAAGAGCAGACCGATACAAATGTCTAGAGGTGGAGGAAATCAGCACGATGGAGGTAATGGAGTTTTTTAAAAATATGATGGTTCCTCTATGTATTCATCACTCATCAGGGAGACTTTACGGTAGAGTCAGGCTAGGTTAATCATTCTTATGTATACAAGGTATCTGCCATAGGTATGGAGGCAACCAGAGAGAGTAGGATGTGAACAAATATCAAGAATCAAAACAGGAATCAATGTGAAAAATTTGAGATATACCATAAATAATTCCACATATTTGTATAACTTTAAAGTTTTCAAAGCGCTTCCACCCTTTTTTTCAAAACATTAAAATAAGTACAATTGATTCTAATTTTTTTCATATTTTCAAAGTAAGGAAGAGATATTTAGATGATACTTGATACTGGCTATCACTTTAATTTAATCCATGTGAGTTTTCCTCTCTGTAAAATGAGAGAAAAACTACATTACTTTCATTATAGGACAATTTTGAGGAAAGATTTTGTCAACCCAATTTATTATATAACTGAATTATTATTTTTATTATTACTCTTTATGTGGGCATGAATGCTTAATTGTCATTTTCAGTCATATCTGACTCTTTGTAATCCTTTTGGGAGTTTTCTCAGCAAGTATGATTGAATGGCTGGCCATTTCCTTCTCCAGAACATTACACGGATGAGGAAACTGAGACAAACTGGGTGAAGTTTCTTTCTTTTCTTTTCTTTCCTTTTCTTTTCTTTTCTTTCCTTTCCTTTCCTTTCTGTCTTTCCTTCTTTCTTTCTTTCTTTCTTCCTTTCTTTCTTCCTTTCTTTCTTTCTTTCTTTCTTTCTTTCTTTCTTTCTTCCTTTCTTCCTTTCTTTCTTTCTTTCTTTCTTTCTTTCTGGTTTTTGCAAGACAAATGGGGTTAAGTGGCTTGCCCAAGGCCAAACAGCTAGGTAATCCAACTTCTTGCCTAGGGTCACATAGCTATTAAGTGTCTGAGGTCACATTTGAACTCAGGTCATCTTGATTCCAGGCTTGGCACTCTAGTCATTGTGCCATCTAACTGCTCCTAGCTGTAGCATGTATGTATGGTTTATTTCAGTTCATCAGACTACCAGCATTTCCCCAAATACAGATAGATTAGCACTTTCTCATTTTCTCTTCTTTAAACATAATTCCTTCATTTGGGATGCCTTCTCTCTTCATTTGCTAGGTTCAGATGTTTTTCCTTCTATTTTACCTCCTCTGATTTTTTCCATCCCATCTCACCCCACCTTTTGGGACCTAATCAGACAACCCTTGGTATTTGCAACAAAAAAAAAAATTGCAATTATTTGGCCCATTACATATAGCAGCTGTGTGATATTTGTTGATGTGGATTAAAGTGAATTGAATTCCTATACTTACCTGTATCTAACATATAATGGTCCATAAGTAATATGCTTTTAAATGAATAAATGAATGAACAAATATATAATAAGTTTTACACAATCATAATATCTGGTATGCATAGAAACAATGGTGAGGATTTCAACTATACTGTTATAAAGTTGAATATACGTCTCTAAGAAAGGAAAAAAATAAGTGAATTAATGAATTTTTTAAATCATTTGGAAATATTATTAATATAAAAGTGAGACAGAACACAAGGTTGAGATATACTAAATTTCCTAGAATACTAATACTAGTATTTCCTAAATACTAAAATTTCCTAGAAATTCCCCCTGCCCCGTCTCTCTCCCATTATCTCTTTCTCTCTAAGTAATTATACACAAACATTTAAATAAATATCTATTTATATGTGTGTACATTTGTGTTCATATCAGTCCATAGAGATATGCTTATATTTCTATGCATATCTATATCTTACACACGTATATATGTATATATATATTCATGTATAGCAGTCTGTGTAGGCTCCTCCATAATTAGGTAATGCCTTTAAACACCAAGCAGAAAATTTTATTTTTGATCTTGAAGTTTCTGGCAATAATAGGAGAGTTATTTTGTGTGGAGGAGGTAAACTGTGAAATTCCAGGAAACATTCTCCCCACATTGGGGGAGGGGAGAAAGATCATCTTAGAGTTCAAAAAGATGGAACTATCAAGTTGCATAAATACAGACCCCATTCGATGGTGGTATGAATCCATATTTGGAAGGCAGCTGCTGCTAGCTTTGAGATTTCCTGTCCCATCAGGATATTCTGCTAAGATTTTCCCCAGAGAAATGTTTTATCCCAGTAGAACAAATATGATCTTTGCAACTCCTAAGACCCCAAGGTGAAGCATTGCTACCAAAAATCATCTGGCATGCCACTTCTATTCCTTAACTTCCCAAATAAGGAAAGTGGTCAAAAAAAATATTGCTTGATAAGTTCCTTTCACTTCATGATACTTCAGTCAGTGTATGGATGCATCTCACTTTGTTCAGAGTTGCTATTCATCTGGAAACTGCCCATCTGTTGGTGCTAATTAAACTTTTTATAATCTAGCCTTGTCTCTGGATTAATTGACCTTCAGTCATCAGAATCAAAATGAGAGAAATTATTCTCTGGGAGGATCTTAAGACCTCTGGGTTGAGGAATCCTTCAACAATGGTCAGATCTGATTTTCTCCTAATTACATTGTGTATATTGGGAAAGGGAAGGGAATAAACTTTTTTTAATGTAGCTTCTACTATGTGTCAGACACTGTGATGAGCACCTTTATAAATATTATCTGTTTTGATCCTCACAACAACCTTATGATATGGCTGCTACTACCCTCTTTTTACAATTAAGGAAACTAAGGCAGATGGTGGTCCATTGATTTGACCAGAGTAATACAACTAGGAAGTATCTGAGACTGATTTGATCTTAGACCTTTCTTAATTTTTATCCACCTAATCCAATGATCCTAGTATTAGAATCAAATTCTCCTTAGTTTCTGCCATTCTTTCTCAAATTCTTCTACTTTCCCCCTATAACCCCTCCCCATACAACTTCTGAATAGTGCACACTCATTAGGAAGGGCGAGCTCTAAGATAAACATCATATTGTTTTAGGAGGAAGGGAAGAACTGTTCACCTTCCTTCCCATCCTTATAAAGCAGAGACCACATCAATGTGAATATGTGGGAAACCAGGAGAATTGGGATGGTTCACCATCACTAGCCTTAAACTTCTGTCTCCAAATCAATATGGTACTTTGGGAAATGAAGAACATAATAAGAGAGAAGAGAGGGGATCCATTCTGTAGTCTCGAATAATACAAAGGAGACCATATTGAAAACCAATAAGAAAAAAAAAGGAAAAATTACTCTGCTTTCTAGGTTCAAGCTTGACCTTCTCTATCCTTTTCTCCCCCTCTGGCTTGAGGAAGGATTTGAGTAACATTTCTACTATGAATTCCCCCAAATCCCTTAAACTATAATTTGTACTACCACTCCAATACCTACCCTCATCATCTGCACCCTCCTGTCCCTGCCCATACCAGGCCTTAGTAGGAAATATAATTAAGCCTTTCCCATAGTCCAAAGCAGAACTTTAAGCAGTCACTAGTCAATGTTCCCTTGATTCCATACTGTACTGAAAAAGTATGAGAATAAAAATAGTAGAATACAGCAGTGAAATTCTAGTCTTTTAATTTGAAGAATACGTTAAAGACCAAGGAGAAACAGAGAATCAACATTTCAAGCTGGAAATAACACTAGAGGCCATCTAAAACAATGTTCTTGTTTTTCAGATGTGAAAAATATTGGCCAGGGAAGTTAAGTGGAACGCCCAAATTTGCAAAAAGCTGATAAATGGCAGTCCTATCTTCTGGTTTTGACTTTCATCCTTTGTGCTAAAGGGTTAGTTATTTTATTTAGAGGAAATATACTATCCACCACCCAATAGATCTATGTTTCAATTGTTTCATATATAATTTCTTAGGGAGTCAATGAATTCTCATATGCTCTGATCCCCTTCTTCTTCTTCTTCTTCTTCTTCTTCTTCTTCTTTCCCTTTCACCTATTCTAGAATCATTTTTACTGCTCTTTTTCACTTCTCTAAGACAGAGACATCAAGTATGCTACCCACAGGTTGCATATGACCCAACATTGTTCAATATGGCTATAACCAGATTAGAATATAATTAGGAAATAATTAACAGAATAAATAATCATAACAAACTATAAATAATGTTGCATTTTCAAACTAAATCAAGATGTTTCCCTGCAGGATTCCCATATATGATTAGTGGCCTCCAGTTTATATTTGAGTTTGATGCCTCTAGTGTAAGAGATTAAAACAGGAAAAATTATTATTGTTGTTCAGAAGTTTTCAGTTCCACCTTACTCTTTGATGGTGCACCAACCCTTGAGTCAGGAGGACCTGAGTTCAAATCTAAACTAACTCTGTGTACATGTGTATGTGTGTGTATGTGTGTGTGTATGTGTGAGAGAGAGAGAGAGAGAGAGAGGCAGAAACAGAGAGACAGAGACAGAGATAGACAGACAGAGACAGAGAGAAAACCAATTAAATATCTGCTCAAGTAAGCTTATGAGTCTGACTGACTTCATATTGAATCCAATCTAAGTTAGTCCAGAGCTACCCACCACCCTTTCCATACATGCTGGTCCCAGGTCTCACATATGTCCATGGTAAAATACAGATTCTTCAATCCAGTATTTAAGGAGCTCTAAAATCTGACCTCAACAACCTGTCTATGCGTATTTCACATTACTCCTCTTCATTCACCATGGACCATCCAAATGAACTGTTGCTCACTATTTAAGTAGAATACAATTCCTATTACACCCAGATTGATATTTGTATCATAATTAAGTCCTCTTTTGTTTCAATTCTTGTCTTGATTCATTAATGAATGGGAATTACCTTAGACAAACTGAGCCCTTAGTAATACCTTGATTTAGAAATGCCAAGGTTATCCATTGCATCCCAGTTTTGACTTTTGTCTCATCACTAGACTTCAATGACTCTATTTAATCCATTTAACAAGCTAGTCATCAGCCTTGTGGTCTTTAAAAATGAAGGATGAAGGGCAGCTAGGTGGCACAGTGGATAGAACACCAGTCCTGGAGTCAGGAAACCTGATTTCAAATCTGGCCCCAGACACTTAAGAATTACTTAGCTGTGTGACCTTGGGCAAGTCACTTAACCCCATTGCCTTAAATTTTAAAAAAAAATTTAAAAACAAGAAAATAAAGGGTGAACAACAGAAGAGTGAACCACAAAACTTTAGTCCAAACACATATTCAAAATTCTTATACATACAATTCGGCTTAAACTTTTCTGGAATGAATTTGCCCCAACCTTTTTTTGCCTCTCAGAAAATGTATCTTCCTTCATATTTCAACTCCGGTGCACTTCTTCTGTTAGTCAATCCCAGATTCCTCCTAGTCCTCCTCAAATGTCCTGTTTAAGTTAGTCCCCCCAAACAGGATGATCATTCCTTGCACATAGTAGACATTTAATTAATGTTTGTTGAACTGAAATTGATCCATGATATTCCTAGACCTTCTTAGCATAGATCCTTAAAACTCAGAGCATGCTGATGCAAATCTCCAATATCGACTCCCAATATTAATCTATCATTCTCTTAGCTTTGGCTCTTTAAAATGTTGGCAATGACTCTCCTGAGAACAGCTCATGTTCCCTCAGTGACCTTAACAGAATGAACACTTAGACATGGAAGGCCATTTTAAGAAGTGATTGTGACATTTATGCCCTGGACCATATGTATTTTTTTTCCTACTTCACCCAGAGAACATTTCTGGGATAGTGGACATTTTTAATTCTCCTAAATTGCCAAGACTATTGAAAACAGTGATGGATTTAGGAAGTATTTGACTCAATTCTCCCATTTGAAAGTAGAAAGATGCCCTGCTCTTACTATTTCCACAGCTTGTTCCTGAAACTTCCTTGGTAGCAAAATCACTTTTTTTAGGGAAGTTTCATGGATCTAAATGTTCTTTTTGGTGATGTACTTTCTCTGTATCAGCAGTGTCCATTGTTTTAGAGACCAATTAAAAGTATGTAATGAGACTATATCTATAGCACCTGCAGCCATATTGGGAGGCAACCTTTTCCTTCACACAATTATATGAAAAGACATAATGGCATAGGATTATTAAACATAATGAAGTTTTGAAGAAGTTGTGGGGGTAGCACTCAAGCTCAATCTTATTTATAATTAAACTTTGACATTTCATTTAAAATAAAGAAAAGACATACATACACATGTAATTTGTTAAACAATAATTTTAATTGATTTTTGGAATCTAAAATATATACAAAGATAAATGACTTTTTATAATTCAAACCTCAAGTATCAGGCTGCATTAATATATCTTCTTATTTTCTTTGTTTATTGGTTTAATATTACAGAAATGTATGTATATATATATATATATGTATATATACATATATATATACATGCACCCAAGTACCTACACAAACACATATCTATACATGTATAAACACATATGTTTATAAGAGAATATATCTAGCCATTTATATTTATATGCATATAATCCATCTATTAAAATCTGTTATGAGGCATCTCCATTTTTATCTCGCAATGTAGGTTACAGCTGTATATTTTCTCACTCTAATAACCGATTATCAAGCAAGGTTTAAAACACCAATGATAATAAATTTAGAGTGAAGAAGGAAAGTGTTCCTGTCAGTTGGCTTTCTGAATATTAATGTACTAAGCTTATTACTAGATTGCATGATTTTAAAAACTGACTTTTTAAATAACTACAGAAAGCATAAAAGTTTATGTTCATCTGTCTCCTTGAATGCATTTATAATTTTATTAAAAGTTTTTTCCGTCCTTGCAGATATGTGGGGAAAAAATGACTATTTTACAAATGAACAGGATGGAGGTTTTTTTGGTTTGGTTTGGTTTTTTCCCTGCATGCAAACACCAATCCCACATACAAAGCTAAAGCTGAATTTGAGACTATTTTTTTAAATGTTGCATGCTTCACCACAATAGTGCAGAGAATACTTTATGGGTGTTTATATGACCTTTCAAATATCTCCATTAATACAAAATCTATACTGTCATCCAAAGTTACATTAAAGATTATAGTGCTTCAGTACTTGCCAAAAAAGAACATTATATGGCTCAGCATTACAAAGAGAAATATCTTACTCTATTAAAATGCTGGTATAATGTCTCTAATATGATTTGTCATGAGATTGTGAGACTAAAAATGCATATTTTCATATGACCTCTATTCTCCTCCCAATCTAGAAAGAATATGGGATGTGTAAGTCATGATGAAATACTTGTTTTGCCCTAAAAATAAGGGAGAAGAATTGGAAAGACTACCCACTGGTAAAGGAAAGGAAAGAATACAAGATAACTTAAAATTTTCAAATCTAGGTGACTAAGAGACTACTATTGCCATTAAGAGAAATAGGAAGTTAAAAGGAGGAACAGTTGGGTAGATAATCAGTCCTATTTTGAACCTATAGGGTTTAATGATGTTTGATGGAATATCTGTGTTGAAATATTCTTCAGGCACATCCAAATTCACAATTAAACTTTAGGGACAGGTTGGTGCTCTCTGTGTAGATTTGCAAGGCATCTGCTTAGAGTAAATCATAGGCTTATCAATCTAGAACTAAAAGTAAATAGTCCAATACTCTCAGTTTACAGGTGAGTAAAATGAGATCTGAAGAACTTAAGGGGCTTGATTGACCAAGATGATGCAGAAAGTAAGTGGACTAGCCAGGTACCATGACTACAAGTTCGTCACTTCATGATTGGTGCTCTCCTCCACACCATGCAGTTTCTCATCATTTTATTAGATAAAGTTATATCAATGTAAAGACTTATAAAGAGATGGAGAGGGAAAGGTGGAAGAGAGAAGGGGAGAGGGAGAGATAGATAAAGGAAGAAGGGAGAGGGAGTCAGAGAGGGAGACAGAGAGAGGAGGAAAAGAAGTTTTATTATTTATATTTATTCCTTTTTTTGCAAGGCAATGGGGTTAAGCAACTTGCCCAAGATCACACAGCTAAGTAAATATTGTCTGAGGCCAAATGTGAAATCAAGTCCTCCTGACTCCAGGACTAGTGCTCTATTCACTGCACCACCTAGTTGCCCCTGTATTTATTCTTCATATATATTTTTTATAGAATAGACAACTAGGTGGCAAACTAAATATAGTGCAGGAACTGAATTCAAAAAGAGATGAATTTAAATCCAGACTCAGACAATCACTAACTATGTGAGTCTGGACAACTCACTTGTCTTAATCTACCGGAGAAGGAAATGGTCAACTGTTCCACATTTCCTTACCAAGAAAATTCCATGGACAGTATGATCCATGGTGTTCCAAAGAGGGACATAATTAAAGGACTGAACACCCAAGCACTTAGATAGTCTTTATGTCTTTATCTTCCCCATTAAGCAGTTTTTTTTAAAGTAAATATAGTATCATTCATTGTATTTGTATCCTTAGTGGAGTATCCTGAATGTAGGAGACACAATAAATATTGACTGATTGAATAAGCAATCAAACTTTAGGCAATGACCATACTTTGTGTTAGGGACAGGGAAGAGGAACCAATAAACCATGACAAGAAAAAAAATTAGAAAATATAAAAAAAACTAGGAAATAACCATGTTGGTAGAAGCCAAGGAAAGAATCAAAGAGGATAAGGTAAACAACAGGGTCAATCATGATATAATTGAATGAATTGGTCATATGAGAGAAGGATCAGCTTCCTTCCATAATATGTTAATAATGAAGAACAAAACTGCTGACATTTTGACAAACAATCTGCTAGCTACATAATGAGCTACTCTATAATTCTCTGGTACCTCTACTGTTGCCTGCCATATGCAATGCTATCTAAATATGATTTTATATCTTGAATTGCATTCAGTCTTCTAACCAGGCAGAAAACTAAATAGATAAGAGACTATAATAAAATGGGGGGGGGGGATGAAATGGAACAGAAGTGAAAGTAATAAAATGAACCTTCTATTTTAAAGAATATCTTTTGTTAATGTTTTACTCTTTAAATGTGGCATAAACCTGAAAATATTGCTCTTAACTTTGGCAGATCACGTTTAAATATTAGCTGTGAATCAGCTAAACATGATTCTTTCATGGTTTTGTGCCCTTTTGTGCCTTTTATTTTACCTCAGAACCATATTGCCCTTCATTATAAAAGGAAATATAGTTGCCCAATCCTGGAAAAATAAAATAGGGAAAAAACCAAGGCTCAAAATAAACAAGATTAGCAACAAATTTCAAGAAATAAAAAACAATTAAAAATTAAAGAAAGAATAAGACTATTACTTAAGATAGATATAATAATAATAATAATAATAATAATAATAATGAACAACATAACTACTCAGTTATTATATCTGTTTTCTTCTGACAAAAAGAAAAATCTCCTGGAATTGAAAAGGTAGGATAAAAAAATAGATAAAAGAAAGTTGAAACTTCAGATAAATTAATTGATAAGAAAGCACCTAGCTTACTTCATTGAATTCAGATCATCAGCTTTGATAAAATATATTCCAAAATATTAAAACTGTAGATGAATCTGATTGCTGAATCATTGCTATAAGTCTTTGAAAAATCATGAAGCATTAAGGCATGTGAGGCAGAAAGAGAGGTACATTAATATCTTTTTTTTCCACTTCCTATCCCAGTTGAAAAAAAAAAGATGGGAAAGTAGTTGGTGTTTTCAAATTATTGGCTTGATATAGACTTCTGTTCAAATTCTGGAGTATATTATTGAAGAGGCAGTTTGTTAACATTTGGAAAGGGAAAGAGCCAGCACTATTTAATCAAGAACAGATTGTGAATCAATATCAAATTGTTTGCCTTCTCAAGGAGGGGGGAAATGGTAGAAGAGAGGGAGATCATACAGAACTCAAGATTTTTTAAAAATGATTATTAATTTTCAAATGCAATTGGGAAATACTTAATGAAATGTAAAATAAGTTTTTAAAAAAGAACAAATTGTGAAAGATATTTCTGACTTCCTTTTTAAACCAGAAAGTACATAGGAGAATAGTATAAACATAGAATGAATGTCCAAATTTCCATAGGACATTATACAAAAAATCTTATATTATCATTATTGGCTATATTGTGAATTATGTGATTTAGTTAGGTAGACTCAGAATGAGTTGAATGGCCATAGCCAAAAAGAGGTTGTTAATGGGTTGCTGAAAGAGTATAGTGATAAGATTTAATATCTGACTCTCTAGGAGGGAAAAAAAATCCCAGTAAAAACCACACACTTCTAAATTTAATCTCAGTTACTAACATTTCCTACATCACTTTCTTAAGCCTAGATAAACAGCAATCCAATAAATCAAGATGTTATTTGTAGCATTTACCAAATTCTTGGTTGTAAATGTTTATAATGAAAATTTAAAAATCAGCTTGCATGTTGTTTCAAACTGGCTCTAACATACCTCTGAATTGATAAAATTTTGGAGGCAGGATCTTTTGCTATGCTATAGTGAAATGTCATTACCTTATGTTGTTAATTCTGTTTTATTATAGCTTTAATGAAGATACTAGATAGCAGACTTAAGAGTACCCTTGTGGGGGGAGGAAAGCAGAGCCAAGGTAGAGGAAAAGAGGTAGCAATTCAGTTGAATTCTGTCACTGAAATCCTCTAAAAAATAAAATAATTTCTTAAATCAAATTTTGGAGAGGAAGAACCAACTAAAGGTAGGAGTGAAATAGTTTTTCAGGGTAAGGCAATTTATGAGGTCTGTGATACCTGGGTGGGTGTCCTGGAGTCATTAACTTTCACTTGCCAAATTCTAAGTTTTAAGGAATTATTTTCCATACTAAGTTTTTAAAGATCATGGGACAGCAGCACTAGCAATGGTCATTGGATGCCACCACAAGAATATCAGAAGCTTTTGGAGGTCTCTGCCCAGACATTAAGGGAGTGAGACAAATGTTCAGAAAGAAATAACAAATGACCTTTATTGATACTGGGTGCTGCTGGTACTGATTGGCAATTCTATTGTTCATATACAATTCTGAGTCACAGTTCCAGGATAGAGAGGAGTGTTTGAGATTGAGCACAAAGGAACATGGGCCAGGATCACAATTTACAGGCAGAGAATAGCATTAATATGTATGATTGCAGGAGAACCGGGGACATGATCACATTTCCAGGGTCAAAATAAATGCTAGTACTTGTGACTGCAGAAGACCAGGCACTGCAGTCAAAGTTTCAAGGCAAAGAAGAGTCCTTGTGGTTCATGACAGGAGACCAAGGCTCTGGTCATGGTTCTAGGGCCAAGAGGAGTGCTATCACTTGTTTTGTGTATGGATAATAGCATAGAGTAGGATAAAAGTGATCATATTTCTCCCAACATCATACAATCTTGGAATCTTAGATTCCCAAGAACTAATTCTAAAAATAGTAGCAGCAGCAAAAAAAAATAAAAAGGCCTAAAGCCTCCTCACCTGAAGATAATAGAGTTCAACTTTAACACAAAATGAAAGGCCAAGAAATAAACTTGGGAAAGGGAGGAAACAACAAAAGAACTTGTTCATAAAAAGCTACTAAAATGGCAGAAAAGAACAAGACTAATTCAGAAGAAAACCACATTATGAAAACAGCTATCAAAAAAAAAAAACAAAGAAAAATCCTAATTGGACCTAAGACCAACAAGAGTTCCTGAAAAAGTTAAAGAAAAAGATGATAGTGCTAGAGAAAAACTTGGGAAAAGAAATGAAAGTAGCAACAAAATTATGAAAAGAGAATTAACAGCTTAGTATGACAGAAAATGACAAATATTTTTGAATTGGTATAATTGGGAAATCAGATTGCATTACAAACTTAGTGTGGTAAATAATTTCTTAAAACTTAGAAGAAAATGTGAACTATCTCATAAGGGAAAAAACAGTTATTTAAAAAATAGATCAAAGAGAGATCATTTTAAAATTATTAACTACCTGAAAGTCATGATGAAAAAAGGAACCTAGACACCATGCTTCAATAAAAAAAAAAAAAACTATCCCAATATCTTTGATTCAGAGGGTTAAATAAAATTTAAATCTTCTTCTAAAAGAGATTCCAAGAGGAAAATGCCCAGGAATATTCTAATTACATGAAAGAATAATCAAAAGGAGGGGGTACCTAGGTAGTGCAGTGGATAGAGAACTAGCCTAGAATCAGGAGTTCAAATCCAACCTGAGACAGTTAACACTTATTTAGGTGTGTAGTAACTTTGGGCAAGTCACTTAACCCCATTGCCTTGCAAAAAGGAAAAAAAAATTAAAAATAAGAATACTCAAAAGGGACTCAATAAAGTTAAAATAGTGACATTCCTATATGGAAGGATGAGATATTTAACTCCTAAAATCTTTAGTATTGTTAAGGTACTTAAAAGGGAATTTATGAAGACAGAGAGCTTAAATGTACTTTAATCATACTGAAATGTTCTTCAAAAATAAAAAAAAAATGAAGGAGTGAGAAAAAGAGATGCACTGGGAGTAGGGGAAAGGGAGAGGTTGACTGGAGAAATTTTTCTTGCCTAAGAGTTGCACAAAGAAGAGTTTCTAGTGTAGAAGAGAAGATGGAGAGGGTATCAGGCAATACTGGAACTTCATTCTCATTAGAATTGGTTCAAAGAGGGAAGATCAAGATAGAACGTGAGAGATCCAACTGTGTATATAAATGTAACTTATCCAATAAGTAGGAAGGGAATAAAGAAAGGAATAAAAGAGGTGTTTTGGGGGATAGGGGTGTAAAAGAAAGAAAAGATTACTGAGAGGAAGTGCTTAGAATCAAAATTGACTTTTGAGTAGAGACAGGATAAAGAGAAAGAGAAGAAGAACTGGAATAAATTGCAGTCAGTGAACATAATTGTGAAGGCAACTGGGAACAGCTCACTCATAAAACAAAAGGAAATAGTGAAATGGGTTAGAAACTAGAATGAACAATATATTGTTTACAAGAGACATGCTTGAAACAGAAAGAAACAAATAGGGCCAAAGGGTAGAAACAGACTCTAATATGATTCAGCTGAAGCAAAACAGGCAGAGGTGGCAATATTGATCTCAAAGGAAAAGCAAAAAATAGATCTAATTGAAAGAGATAGTGTGAGAAACTATATTTTGCTAAAAGATACCATAAAAAATTAAGTAATATCATAACTTTTTAAAGCAAGTTTCTCTGATAAATGCTGTACTTATGAAATAATATAAGTATTGAGTCAAATTTATTAAAATAAGAATAATTTCCTATTGATAAATGGCCAAAGAATATAAAAAGGTAGTTTTCAGTTGAAAAAAATCTAAGCTTTCCATAGTCATATAAAAAATGTTCTAAATCACTTTTGATTAAGAAAATTCAAATTAAAACAACTCTGAAGTACTATCTTGCATCTAACAGAAATGACAAAAGGTGGGGCAGCTAGGTGGTACAGTGGATAGAGCACCAGCCCTGAAGTCAGGAGTACCTGGGTTCAAATCTGGCCTCAGACATTTAATAATTGCCTAGCTGTGTGGCCTTGGGCAAGCCACTTAACCCCATTTGCCTTGCAAAAAAAAAAAAAGAAAAGAAAAGAAATGACAAAATGCAATAAAATGTGCATACCCTTTGATCCAGCAATTCCACTACTGGGTCTATACCCTGAAGAGATTATGAAAAAGGGTAAAAACATTACCTGTGCAAAAATGTTCATAGCAGCCCTGTTTGTGGTAGCAAAGAAATGGAAACTGAGGGAATGGCCATCTATTGGGGAATGGCTTAACAAACTGTGGTATATGTATGTCATGGAACACTATTGTTCTATTAGGAACCAGGAGGGATGGGAATTCAGGGAAGCCTGGAAGGATTTGCATGAACTGGTGTTGAGAGATAAGCAAAACCAGAAGAACATTGTATACCCTAACAGCAATATGGGAGTAATGTCAACCTTAATGGACTGGCTCATACCAACAGGGCAACAATCAGGCACAATTTGGAGGTATCTGTGACAGAGAATGCCATCTGTATCCTGAGAAAGAATTGTGGAGTTTTAACAAAGACCAAAGACTATTGCTTTTAATTTTTAAAAAATTGTCTTATTATGTAATTCTGCTATATCTCATACTATATGTTTCTTCCTTAAGGATATGATTTCTCTCTCATCATATTCAACTTAGATCATTGCATACTATTGTAATGAAGTAAAAACTGACAAACTGCTTTCTGTGGGAGGTGGAGGGAGGGAAACATGATGGGGGAAATTGTAAAACTCCAAATAAATAAAACATTTTTAAAATTAAAAAATAAAAATAATTAAAGAAATGACAAATGCTGAGGGCATAAAGGAAATTAGCTACAATATTGAGTTGTTGGAATACTGAACTAATCTACCTATTAAAGAGAACAACCTGGGACTATGCTCAAGGGCACAACTCTGTGCAAATACTTTGAGAAGCAATATCACTTCTAGAAAAAAGGAAAAGACCAATGTGTACAAAAATATTTATAGCAACTCTTTTTGTGATAACGAAGAATTGGAAATTGAGAGGATGATCATTAATTGAGGAACAGGTTGTGGTAAATGATTGTGATAGAGTACTATTATGCTAAAGAATGACAAGGGGGATGGTTTTAGAAAAAAAATAGGAAGACTGATATACTCTGTTGCAAAGGGAAGTAAACAGAACTAGGGTATCATTGGATAGAGTAATAATATATTGTCCCGAAGTTCACCTGTGAAAGATTTAGGGGGCAGAGCCAAGATGGCTACAGAAGAAGAGCCTCTTTTAGGTGCTCTCTCTCAAAACTCATAAAATAGGACTAAATTTTTGAGAGACAGAACTCATAGAAGGATCCAGTGAGGCAATTCTCCAGCCCAAGGTAACCTGGAAAATAGTGGAAATTCTCCTCTCCACAGGGTTAGAGGGACAGCCCACCAGAGTGAAGGAACTTCAGCCTCCTAGAGGCAGCCCCAGGGTGCCTGGGAGCGGCAGCTCATGGCAGGGGGGCAGCGGGGAAACACCAGGCACAACTTGGAAGATCAGCGGGGACACCTCTACCAGAGCAAGCCCGTGAAGCCCAGTCCTCAGGATACTCAGCAACCAACATGGCCATGGCAACCCAGATCCAGGAAATAAAAGCAGGCAGAGCTGGTAAGCAGGATCCCCCAGGCAACTGAGCCTTGAGTACTCAGCCTACCTAAGTTAGGGGAGTGGAAAGAGACTTCTGAGATTTATTCTCTGTCCCTGGAACAGGACTCTGGTGCTCTGACCTCATTCAGATCCTGATCTCAGTCTAGGCCCCTCATTGAACAGCAACCTCCCCCCACCTCAACCCCATGGCAAAGGGGTGCGTTTGTGGTCATTCACAGACCAGGAGAGAAGACAGAGCCTCACACACTGATATTTGGGGGGGGGGGGGTGTCTCAATAATACTCAAAAGCTCAGGAAGCACCCCCAGACCAGGCACAGGCTGGGGAAATGAGTAAACAGAGTAAAAAGAGGAACACCATTGAGAAATACATTGTCTATGATCCCAAGAAGGATCAAAATACTCAATCTGAAAATGAGGAAGTACAAGCTCCTCTTGTAGTCCAAAGACTGCAAGAAAAACAAAAATTGGACTCAGGCTATGACAGAGTTCAAAAAAGATTTTGAAAATCAAGTGAGGGAGATAGAAGAAAAATTGGGGAAAGAAATGAGAGAGATGCAGGAAAAACATGAAAAAGAAGTCAGCAGCTTAGTCAAGGAGATCCAAAAAGATGCTGAAGAAAATAACATGTTAAAATCCAGCACAGGTCAAATGGATAAAACAGTTCAAAAAGTTATTGAGGAGAAGAATGCTTTAAAAAGCAGAACTGGCCAGATGGAAAAGGAGATAAGAAAACTCTGAGGAAAACAAATCCTTCAGGAGTAGAATGGAACTAAAGGAAGCTGCTGACTTGATGAGAAGTCAAAACATAATACTTCAAAACCAAAAGAAAGAAAAATTAGAAGAAAATGTGAAACATCTCATTGAAAAAACAACTGATCTGGAAAACAGATTCAGGAAAGATAATTTAAAAATTATTGGGATACCTGAAAGTCATGATCAGGAAAAGAGCCTTGACATCATTTTTAAAGAATTCTTCCAGGAAAATTGCCCAGATATCCTAGAAGCAGAGGGCAAAATAGAAATTGAGAGAATCCACCAATCTCCCCCAGAGAGAGATCCAAAAAAAATAACCCCAGGAATATTATAGCCAAGTTCCAGAACTCCCAAGTCAAAGAGAAAATATTACAAGCAGCCAGGACACAATTCAAATATCATGGAGCTGCAGTCAGGATCACAGAGGACTTAGCAGCAACTACATTAAAGGCTCTTAGGGCTTGGAATATAATATTCCAGAAAGCAAAAGAACTTGGAATGCAACCAAGATTCAACTACCCAGAAAAACTGAATGTCCTCTTCAAGGGAAAAAGAGGGACTTTCGGGGCGGCTAGGTGGCATAGTGGATAAAGCACTGGCCTTGGAGTCAGGAGTACCTGGGTTCAAATCCAATCTCAGACACTTAATAATGACCTAGCTGTATGGCCTTGGGCAAGCCACTTAACCTCATTTGCCTTGCAAAAACCTAAAAAAAAAAAAGACAATAGATTTTTAAACCTAAAAAAAAAGGGGGGTGGCTAGGTGGTGTAGTAGATAAAGCGCTGGCCTTGGAGTCAGGAGTACCTGGGTTCAAATCCAGTCTCAGACATGTAATAATTACCTAGCTATGTAGTCTTGGGCAAGCCACTTAACCCCATTTGCCTTGCAAAAACCTAAGAAAAAAAAGATGGACTTTCAATGAAACAGGGGAATTTCAAATGTTCCTGTTAAAATGTCCAGAGCTGAACAAAAAGTTTGATCTTCAAATACAAGACTGAGGTAAAGCATAGAGAGTGGAGGAGAAGGGTAAAATATGAGGGACTTAATGATGATGAACATGTATTCCTCTATAGAAAAATGATACTGATAATACTCATAAGAAACTTCTCATTTAATAGAGCAGGTAGAAGGAGCTTTTATAGATGAAGCACAGGAGAGAGCTGAATTTGAAGATATAATATACTGTAAAAATGGATTCAATGGGTAAAAGGGAAATGTAATGGGAGTAAGAGAAAGGAGAGGTGGAATAGGCTAAGATATTTCATTTAATAAGATTTTTTTATTACAATAAGCTATTGCAATGAAATGGAAGGGGGAAGGTGAGGGGGAATGAGGCAATCTTTGCTCTCATCAGGGGTGGCTCAGAGAGGAAACAGCATATATACTCAATGGGGTATAGACATCTAGAATAAGAAGGAGAGAAGGGGGATGGGTGAAGGGGGGGTGAGTGATGGAGGAGAGGGTAGACCATGAGGGAGAGTGATCAAATATAACTCATTTTCTCTTTTGCTTCTTGCAAAGGGCTGGGATTGGATGGCCTGTCTGGGACCACAGGGCCAGGTGGTTGCTGGGCCTTAGGGGTGGTATGTGGGCTTGGGGCTTCTTGGCCCCAGGGCCAGTGATCAGTCTGCTATGTCACTCAGCTACCCTACAGCACATTTAAGAAGAGGGACAGAGTGAAAGGAGAGAGAAATATAGTATATGGTAGTGGGGAAGTAAAAATAGAGGGAGTTGCGATTAGCAATGGCAACGGTAGAAAAATATGGAAGTAACTTTTGTGATGGACTTATCATAAAGAATGTGATCCACCCACAACAGAACTGGTGGTGTTGGAACAAAGTCTGAAGCATATTATTATTATTATTATTATTATTATTATTATTATTATTATTATTATTATTATTATTATTTTGGCTTTTGAAAGACAATGAGGTTGGGGTGGCTTGCCCAGGGTCACATAGCTGGGTGATTGTTGGGCATCTGGGTCTGGATTTGGACTCATGTGCTCCTGACTCCAGGACCGGTTCTCTGTCCACTGTGCCACCTAGCTGCCCCTATTATAATTATCTTTTTAATTTAAATTTAAATTTTCTTTTCTTTACTTTATTGCTCATGGAGATCTTTATTTTTGGAGGGAGAGGCATTATGTTTATTCTTAAACAAGAATATTTTAGTAATATATAAAAAAACGCCATTTGTATAAAAAAATAAATTAATTTTTAAAAAGATTTAGCTGTTCTAATCAATATAATGATCTAAAACAATAACAAAAGGCTTATGATGCATAAAGTTATTCTCTTCCAGAGAAAGAATTGATAACTGAGTATAAACTGAAATATAATTTCTTATATTATTCCTTTTTTTGTAATATGGAAATATTTTTGGATGATTTTACATGTATGATTGACATATTGTTTGCCTTCTCATTGAAGGGGAGAGGGAAAGAGAAATAATGTGGACCTCAACATTTTTTTAAAAAGAATGTTAATAAATATTAACTTTTAAAAATAAAACAAAAGATAGGAAAAGGAGAAAAGATGTCATATATAACTAATTTGCATTTTGCACAAAAGTATAAGGAATAACTAAAATGTTAGTTAAGATCCAAAAAGATACTGATAAGCTAAAAGCTGGTTCAAAAAGAATAAAATGAAATTTTAGAGAAAAAAAATCCATCTTCCTTTATTTTGATTTTAGTTTTTTCCATAAAAGTCTTTTGGTAACCCTAGGCAAATTATTTGACAAATGTATTTGACAAATATATATGTATACATATACACATTTATATCCGGTGCGGTTTAATTGGCTGCTACATGTTGTCTTGGAAAGGATATTGAACTTGGAGTCAGGAAAATCTAATTTCAGTCCCCTCTCTTATAGGCTTACTAGCTGTGGAACCCTAGGCAATGCATATAACCTCTATGTTCCTTAGTTCCATAGCTCTAAAAAGGAAGGCACTGAATTAGGTGTCCTCTAACATCACGTCCAATTCTGCATCTAATCCCAGAATCCCTATAGCTGCTGTTCAGTTTGCTTACATAAACATTTAATGTAAGAAAGAATGTCTTGATAATTAGAGCAGCACAAAAGTGGAATGGGTGAAAGTAGTCAGTGAACCCTCTCTGCAATTCCTCCAGCAGATTGCAAACTCCTATTGCTGGAAATTCTGTAGAGGAGATTCTTGGTCAATAACCGGTGAAAGCAGTTAACCTCTGGTCTAGTTTCTAGGTTAAAAAAAAAACAAACAAATAAACATAATATAGTGGATGAGAGATGAATAACAAAGCGATCAGACAAATTACATCTGAGATGAGATTAGAATACTGCATGCACAATTTAAGTTCCCAATGTGCATGTAGAAAAGTGGATGAAAGAAGGGAGGGAGGAAGAAGAGAAGGAGGAAGAAGGGAGGAGGAAAAGAAGAAGGGAGGAAAATTTCCATATATATATATATATATATATATATATATATATATATATATATATATATATATATATCTATGACAAATCCTGTACTACAGCTAAGTGTTTTGTCATTATTATCTCATTTGATCCTTAATATTATCCTATTTGAGCACAGTAGGGTAGGTGCTATTATTATTCTCAACCTTTTTTTCCCTAACAGTTGAGGAAACTGATGCCAATAGAAGCTAAGTTTTATTCCCCAGAGTGACACAACTAGTAAGTCTCTGAGGCTACATTATTACTCAGGTTTTCCTGACTCTAGGCACAGCACTATATTTACTGTGTTGCATCACTCCCTAAATCCAATCCTAGACTGTTTTAATAAGCACAGCATCTAGAACATGGGAGATGCTAGTCTAGTTTTTCTAAATTACACCATATTGTCTCCAATGCTAAGATTCTGTGTTTCTAAGGTTAGGCACGACCATACCTTGTTCTTCTATTATTCTCTGATCTGGAGAACTTGAAGGCAGCAACTTCTGACAGTAGTCCTAACAGATTCATTGTCCCTTCTCCTTTCCAAGATGTGGGCAACATTAATTATGATCCAAGCTTGTGAGCTGGTGATAGACTGGTTCTTATTTTATGAGTTTCATGTTTCAGAAGACCAGTCAGATCTCATTATGTGAAAGCAGTGTAACTCTGGGAAGTGTGGTTACCTAGGTGGTTTTTCCCTATGGTCTTTAATTTATTTTCTACCTGTTTTGTGGATCTCTGGGGAAAGTATCATATATTGGACTATTCTGGAAACCCCTGGAGTTCTTCAACATAATGCACACCAAAGACCTAATTCTATGTCACCAGATCAGAGCAAGTTCCTCTTTGACAATAAATCCCTCTTGCATTCTTTTTATTCACTAGGATAAGAATTTTCAATTATTGTATATTAATTTATTTGCTAATATTTTATAACTATTTTTCAATATAAATGTTTTCCTTTATGATCTTAGGTATATTATTTTAACTATAAAAGTAAATTTCTTTAAAGAGTATAGTCATGGGGCGGCTAGGTGGCGTAGTGGATAAAGCACCGGCCCTGGAGTCGGGAGTATCTGGGTTCAAATCTAGTCTCAGACACTTAATAATTACCTAGCTGTGTGACCTTGGGCAAGTCACTTAACTCCATTTGCCTTGCAAAAACCTAAAAAAAAAAGAGTATAGTCATAGAGTAGCAGGACTGTTCAGTGGATAGAGGACCAGTACCATTTAGAAAGAAGATCCAAATTGAAATTTGTTCTCAGACACTTACAAATTAAGTTAATGCTAAGCAATTCACTTACTCTCTTTTTTCCCTCAGTTTTCTCAACTAAATATAAAAATGGGTATCATATTTGAACTCACCTGACAGAATTGTGAGGATGAAATAGGATGTTTGTATAAGCATTACCAAATAATGGGATCCTTATAAATGACCATTTGTCTCTTGTCTAAGAGTTCCATAACACAAGATTATTAACGCCTGGTTTAGGCCATTCCTGTTTCAGAGATCAAGGAACATTCACAATATTACATACTTATAAGGTGAATTTTACTTTTCACCTGGTTATAACCTGATTTATTTTAATCCTAACATTCAATGTTTTGCAGTCTATAAGTGAAATCTCAAGCCCAAATAAATTAAAATGTTACACTTTCAACCTAATAGTACAATTCCATGTGTATTCTAGTTGTTTAATAAAGTTTGCTAGATGAAATAACACTCATCAGAAATAGCCAATACAATCTCATTTGTAGGGGTTTCATCAATTCCAGAAATCCCTATGAGATTGCCCAAGCTTCAAATTTTCCATCCTTTTTACTTTCAGGCCTTCTGTTTGCATCATGAAGAAATTCTACGTAAAACATTTTGCCAATACTGTTTGCTAATTTTTTTTTTTTACCAGAAGGGTATACATTGCTTAGGCTGTGTACAGGCAGCAGTAGGAATAGTTGACAGTGAATGAACAGGGTCAGGAGAATTTGCAGTGGCACCAAGAATGAAGTAGAAATTGAAATTGCCATGTGACTCAAAGAATATTTTAAATTGTGAACCTTTCCTCATCAAAAATGGAAAGTATTCTCTATTTTACAAAATAATATCACTCCAACTAAGGGCAACTAGGTGGTTCAGTGGAGTAGAGCACTGGCCTTGGAGTTAGGAGGACAAGAGTTTGAATCCAGCCTCAGACACAACTCCTACTAGCTGTGTGACCTTGGGAAAGTCACTTAACCCTGATTACCTCACATATCTGACCACTGGATCCAGGTGACTCTGGAGGAGGAAGTGAGGTTGGTGACTTAGCACAGAACCCCTCACTGAAATCCAATTCATGTGTTTGTCATGCATCACCTCCCTAATGTTGTGGCCTTCTCTGAAAATGAAGGGCATGAATTAATTAATTAAATCAACCCAACTAAATGTCTTTATGAATCTATAGTAAAAAAAATATATTCTCAAGAATCATTTAATTGAAAACAAGGTATATATTATTACATTTAAGATTCAGTTAAGATTTTTAAATGATCCATAATAAAATTAATCCTGAACTTAGATCCAAAGGAAGCAATAAATATTTTCATTTTGACAACTTGGGCTCTTTCACTATTTCCCTCATGTTTGTAAGTCAGATAAGATGGTGAATTATTCCAGGATCTTTTCTGCAATCCCTTTTCCTAAATGAGGTTAGCTCTAGGCAAAAGGAAGGAAAAGAATTAGACAATTCCCTAGAAAACCCATTCAAAAAGAGTGTTTTTTTACTGAATATTCAAACAATAATGTGCTAAGATGTGAACATTTTATAGTGTTCAGGATTTAACTTTTTCTAGACACTCACAAAGACAGAGGCTGCCATTGTGGAAACTGAGTGAACCATATTGACTCCAACGTGTTACTTAATTTTATATCTAATTTTGTATCTGTTCCCTTTCTATTCAAATATGGATCTAGTCCAATTTCTGTAGTGTGAGACAACTTTATTGCATTGCTTGAACCTAACCCTGCATGGTTGGGAAGTTGGTCCACATCTATTTGCTGCTTAGAGATTCTCAAAAAACCCAATCAAATCAGAAGATTGATTCAAGGAATTTTATCACAATTATATATCTGAAGAAAACCCTATTTTGGTCAATCAATTGTTTACATATTCCTATGGTTGAATATAGACATTTGTGGGAAATGGTATACTTTTTTCCTTCTTTTAGGAATGGTACTTGTTCTTTCTCCCTCTTCCAACTTTGAAAGACTCTAAGCTTTCCTTTAGTTAGAAATTTCCTTCAATTAGAAATCAGATTATTTAATTTTGATCCCAGTTAATTGTTTTCTTTAATTAATTGGTCTTATTTGATTAATTGCTTTTAATACAAAAAGAAACTCACTCTGTATTAAAAGTCTTTCAGGATGATTCAGGAGTCTACTGATCCATTTATTACACTTGTTTACTAATAAATAGTATAGCTCAGAGTGTATCATCAATAATTATTAATTAACTACCACATTTTTATTTAACAATATGTTACAATTTTGTCCCAAATCTTTGGGTAAAACTTACTGAAACAAACCCTTCAATGAAATTTTAATAAGAAGAAAGTAGATGGAACTGTTCAGAAAACCCTTCTTCCCCAACACCCATACCATTTTCTGATCCTTTTTTTTCCCCTTGTTCTGGATTGCAAAGCAAAGTTCATTTAGTCTATGTTAAAAAACATTTTTCTGATCAACCTACCCTATGCTAATAACTCAGAGGAAAGTTGGGTTTAATTTATGGTGAACCCAAGGTTAATGACATTTTCTCCATTGTTAATGTAATTAAGTTTCTCTCCTCTCCTTCTCTTCTTCCCTCCCTCCATTCTCCATTAGAAACTACCTCCATTACTGTGCAAAATTTTCATGTACTTATAATGTAATTCATGTTTTCAATTTTTTTCCCTCTGATCATTACTGCCAACATGTCTCTACAGAAAATGATCTTTATTCTTCAATGGTGTGAAGTATTATCTCTGATTTAAAGATGTCAAAGTAAGAAGACAACTTAATCATTAGTGGCAGACACAGCTCCATATCCTTTGATCTTTTATAAAATTTACATATTTTAATATGAATTTAATGATCATCATAAACAAATACTGCATAAATAAGAATGAAGATGATGACAACAGTGATGATGATGATGACAGAGACTGGAATTCATATAGTGCTTTAAAGTTTGCAAAGCTTGTTGACTCACTTGATCCTTACTACAACCCTGAAGTGTAGATGCTATTGCTATTTCTCTTTTACAAATTAGAACACCAAAACTGAGGCTTTCATGAGATAAGTGACTTTCTCAGGATAAAACAATTAGTAAATGTCTAAGGCAAGATTTGAACTCTATTTACAATATCTATCAAAATTCTATATGAAGTCATGAACTCAGTTAATGAGTAAGTCATCTGCTACAAAAATAACAAAATACTGCTATAAATATTTTTGTAGTTTTAGGCTCTTTCTATCTGCTCATCTCATTAGGGTGCATGCTCATTAGTGTTATTTCTGAGTTAAAGGTTATGTACATTTTAATAGTTAGCTTTTCCAGTCCAGTTTTCAGACAAAGTCTATACAGTATTTTCACTATATGAATTACAGTAATATCTATTGCATGAATGAATGCAATAGCTATTACTGTAATTCTTTAGTAATATGGGTTTCTTCCAAACTTGGGGAAATTGTCAGATCTTAAGGGCAATTTATAAGAAACAATAAGATGTAAGGACAGATCTCACTAAAACGTATTTTATGTTTTGCAGAAGTAAGTGAACTGTTCCACATTCCCCTTAGAAAGTGTTTTCAGTCCTTTTAAAATATGTCATTCTGTACCTAGTAAAAGATAAGATACTTGGCTTGTCTCATTTTATATGAAAAAGATACTATTGACCAAGAATTCCACCCCCTCCAGGGCACAGATTGCCAATGTAAATTTCCCTGAGCATAGATTCACAGGAGAACCTTTTAGTTTAAAAGCAGACAACTTAACCTCAGAGCTGCTTAGTGATTATTGAGCAGACAGGTCATTTCCTGATTATGGTTTACATAAGGAGACAAAATTTTGAAAATTGTACAATCAAATGATTGTAAATGATCTTTTATTATATGTGGATGTATACATATATGCAAATATGTGCACTATATACATGTATGCATTTATGTATACACATGTATATATGTATATAAACATATGGATCTACACAGTGCTAGCCATAGTGCTAAACTCTGCAATTATTTTCTCCACACAACAATCCTGGGAATTGGTTCCTATTTTTATTCCCATTTTACAAATGAGAAAACTGAGGCAAACAAAAGTTAAATTACTTTACCCAAGAACTCTCAGTACTAAATATATGAATCAAAATTTGAATTCACATCTTCCTGACTCCAGGACCAGCATTCTATCCATTGTACCAGCTAACACCTGGCTCATAATAGGTCCTTAATAAATGTTTACTCTCCCCCACCTCCCATATTTTAGGATTAAATTTTCTCCTCAAGGTTTTTATTATAAGGCTTTAGTTTAAAGGGCATAATTTTCTAGGATGATCCAACTCTCTCACCTCCTACTAGAGGAATGACAAGCCTCAGAATTATATGACCAAAGGAGCACAATTGAGGAGATTTCTGCCAGACCTAGGTTAAGTATCTGCTCTTTTTGAAAGAGAACAGCTTTAAGTTCAGTTAAGAATCCCAGACTGAATATGAAGGAGAAAGTCCAAGAAATATAAAGCTTCAAATCCAGTAAAAAAAAAATAATAATAAAATAAAATAATAAAAATGTCATTCCCTAAAACGTCACTAGGTGGTGGCACAGTGCATAGAATGCCAGACCTGAACTTGGGGAAGAATCATCTTCCTAGGTTCAAATCCAGCCTCAGATCCTTAGTAGCTGAATGACCCTGGCCAAGTCACTAAGCTCCCATTTGCCTCAGTTTCCTTATCTATAAAATGAGCTAGAGAAGGAAATGGCAGACCACAACAGTATTTTTGCCAGCAAAATCCCAAAGGAATCAGGAAGAGCAAGACTTACCTGAAAGATTGCACTACAACAAAAGAATGATCAGAGGACATGGGGGGATTTTTTTTGAGATTTAAAAAGTATTTATACCTTTTAAAAATACACTGCCAGGAGGTTTGGAAGGAGAAAGGACTTAAAATGGTAAACCAAAAATTATTTTCATTCCTAACCTAAATTCCTCTTTAATAAATATAAGAAATAGATAGTTTGCTCCCAGCATACTCAATGACTTAGAAACTTTGATTAGTTCTCCCTGGGTACCAGACTTAAATGACAGGTAAGGGCCAATAACAACATCTAACTGCATTGATTCCAATTTTAATCTCTGGAAAAAAGTCCCAGAGAGTTTATCATGTCAAAAAATGAAAGTGAAACATCTACCATACACCTGGGAAATTATTGAAAGGTTGCTAGGTTATGAAGAGTGGACCATTGATCTGCTTATAGAAACTGAAACAAAAATTCCAGGTATGAATCTGTGACCACATTGATATAAATACAATCTATAGTTAGGTAGGTTGCAAAACATCCAGGACTCTTTATCATATCTTACCATAAAATCTTTGATGGAAGAGAATCTATCTGTACCTACCCTGAGATATCTCAATATTTTTATGAGTATCAGGGTAACACATAGGCTTGTTATGGGTTACTCATCATTTGTACCACATAGCTAGCCCAAGACATTTTTTCTCCTAGTCATATATACCTGGAATAACCTATGCCACATTTTTATCCCACATTTTCCCAGCAAGTTGTTGTCAGAAATATGCTACTATTTGTCCCCAATTATTTCTCTATCGTTCTTTGTATGTCATTTTAATTCCTTGTTTAATTATAATATTTTATGATCTGCAAAGATATAATACTGCAAAAATACAGGCATTAAGTATTTTGGGTTTTTTTTCAGATAGACAGTGGGAATCATTGTAAGTAAGACATAATTTATCCCCACCCATGTACCCTACCTATCCCAAGTCAATCTAATTCACTTTCTTTCTTTTTCAGTTCTGGGTCAATTATTGACCATCTGCTGCAACTGGTCAAGATCTATACACATGTGATACATATATATATATATATATATATATATATATATATATATATATATATATATATATATATAAAATATTCATGTATGTGCACATATCCGCACACATATGTACATGCATGTGCACTCTCATATATACCAACATTTGCATGTATGCTGTAAATGACCCTGCACATACATGTATGAGCATATTCATATATACATGTGTGTGATATATATAAAATATGTGCAGTTGGATCAACTCAATGATCTTTCTATCTTACTCCACAAAGTACAAAAAAGTATGTTTCCTCTACTTTTTTATCCCTTTCTTTAAATTGTTATGTTGAACTATTTGGGGCAATTACAAACTCATTTAGAAAACTCAGTGTTTGGGGGCATGATGAGGTAAGTACTTTATTTACAAATAAAAGCATTTTAAGGTTCTCAATTATTGGAGGTTATTTTTCCAAATGCACTCTAACCCGGACATTCTCCACCACAATAGCAAACACCTTTGCTAACAAAACTTTATGCTATTTTGAATGGGAGACAGTTTGTTGTAAAAGAGCCTTTAAAGTAGTATTTTTTCTTTAAAATAAAATGCATAAGCACAATAAAATGCTTAATGAATGATAAATGTAACATGTTTTGGGGGGAGGGTGGCAAACATTTTTATGACTGCAGAGCATGGTCTACTTTAGAACATTATGAACAAAATAATTGCCAATTTTCATCAAGAATAGACTTAATACACATTTAGACCACTCACAAAGATTCTGCAAAGATGAAAATTAGGCATACAGGTCAATAGTAATTAATAGTTTCATACTCATCCTTTTTGGGTATTAATCTGGTACATATACCATACAAATTATACCTAGAGAATATATATGGTGGAGTTTAAACAACTTGAAGGGTATCAAGGGTTTGATTCTGAAAATAGACAAAATCATGAAAGGCATTGAATGACTGGGGAGAGGGGGGAATCATGTTCTCTGTGAGAAATCTAAAAAGAACCTAGAAACCTTTCAGTCAGTAAACACTTGTTCTTCGTGGTAAATGGAGAAACATGTTATCAGAGGAAAAGAGAATCTTAAAATAGAAATTCTTGGTAGAAGATTGTGATTTGGGGCAGCTAGATGGCACAGTGGATAGAGCACAGGCCCTGGAGTCAGGAGGACCTGAATTCAAATTTGAACTCAGACACTAAATAATTACCTAGCTGTTTGACCTTGGGCAAGTCACTTAACCCCATTGCCTTGCCAAAAAAAAAAGATTGTGAGTGAAATAATTTTATATAATAGTGGTGGAAGCAAAAATGAACTTACAGAAAGTTTGAAACACCCACTTCAGCCAGATCATTCACAAAGCACTTAAAGATGAAGCTGAAAAATCAAAAATAAACTAAAAAAATGAAAAAGATCTTTCATTATTTCTATGACTAGCTATAATAAGGATATTGAAATCAGAACATTTTCATTCTGAAAATTCAGGTCCCCAATACACTGTATGAGGAAATGAAAATGATCCTAAAGAAAATGAAGAAAGGCCAACAACTGAAACATAATTACTGTGGTGAAGGCCCCAGTAACTGAAAGATCATCTCTGCCTGCAGTCTGCCCTAGCCAAGATTCCAGTGGCATAAAAATTGTCTGTTGTATAATGTTGACAATATAAGATTTGGAGATGGAAATCTTGTGTTTGAGACCTTGGTTCAGTCAATCTCATTTCAATATAACTTTAATTAATACCCTGCATTTGAATTTCACTATATTCATCTGTTTAATGGGATTAAACAAGGACTCACATTTATAAGCTTATATATTTGACAAAACTTGATGTGTAACCTAAGGAATTCTATCAAAGCTAGTATTAAGAGTAGTGTCATAGATTCACATTTTAAAAAAATTAACATCACAAGTAAAATCAGAGGGAGGCATCATTAACATCATTATTAATTATTTTCTTTGGAGAAGAAAAGATCTGAGATTTTAGTGGGCTTTGAAATAAGTATGAGTTGAGTATGTTATAGAAAACAAAAATACTAATGTAATTATTTATTGTTGTTCAATCATTTTCCAGTCTTCTCTAACTCTGTAGTTGTCTGTCATTTCCTTATCATTGTACAGATGAAACTAAAGCAAACAAGGTTAAGTTGCTTTTCTAGGGTCACATATTTAGTAAATGTGATTCTTCCTGATTCTAGGTCTGGTGCTCTAATCACTTCCCTACATAGCTGGTAATATAATTTTTAGGTTCCATTAAGTATAGCATAGTGAATATAACTACAGACCTGATTAATAATCCTGATATCATTTTCCCTATTTAGATCACAAATAGAATACCAGTTGGATTCAGATCAGGATACTATATTTTAGGGAGGACATTGAAAACTGTCCAACAAAGGATGACCTCAAGTAAAACCTCAAGATCATGATATTATGAGAACCCATTGCAAGAATTGAGGATGTTGGGGCAGCTAGGTGGAGAAGTGGATAGAGCACTGGCCTTGGTGCCAGGAGTACCTGAGTTCAAATCCAGCCTCAGACACATAATAATTGCCTAGCTGTGTGACCTTGGGCAAGTCACTTAACCCCATTTCCTTAAATTAAAAAAATAAAAGAATTGGGTACGTTTAGGTTACTTATAATGTTAGGACAGAATACTCAGGGAAAACATAAAAACAAGCATTTACAAAACCAAAGACAAACAGTCCTTTAAAAAAAGAATTATAAACTATATAAACTATATAAACTATAAACTATATAAAAATACTACACTTCACTAATATTAGAGAAATGCAAATCTAAACAACAATGAGGTTCCATTTATTTATTTGCAAGGCAGTGGGGTTAAGTGGCTTGCCCAAATTGACAAAAATTTAAAAAGATGGAAATAATCAATGTTGGAAGAGTTAATGGAAGACAAGCACACTGTTGCATTGTTGATGGAACTATGAATCATTAAAATTGTTTTGCAAAGCAATTTGGAATTATACAAATAAAGTTTCTAAAAGGTTCATACCTTTGACCCCAGAGAGATGGTTCAAAAGATAAAGTGTTCAACCTGGGATCAGAAAGACTCATTTTCCTAAATTCAAAGTTGACCTCAGACACTTGCAATCTGTGTGACAATGGACAAGTCACTTAACTGTGTTTGCTTCCATTTCCTCTTCAATAAAGTAAGGCAAAGAAGGAAATGTAAACCATTCCAGAATCTTTGTGAAAAAAGCCCTTAATGGGGTTATGCAGGTTCAGACATGATTGAGTAACTGAACAACAATTCCATGACCAACAAATCTTAAACCTAAGGAAACCCATTAATATTAAGGTCCCCCATTTTAACAAAATAATTATTTATAGAAATACTTTTTTAAAAATAGTAAAGACTGGGGTGGCTAGGTGGCACAGTGGATAGAGCACCAGCCCTGGAGTCAGGAGTACCTGAGTTCAAATGCTGCCTCAGACACTTAATAATTACCTAGCTGTGTGGCCTTGGGCAAGCTACTTAACCCCACTGCCTTGCAAATAAAAAAAAATAGTAAAGACTTGGAAACAAAGGAGATACTCATCAATTGGAGAATGGATAAAAAAAGTTGGAATGCAATATAATGTAATGAAACAAAATATTACTGCACTTAAAGAAATGACAAATATAATGAACTGGGAGTAGTACAGAAAGTTCTACGTGAACTGATGCAGAGTAAGGCAAGCAGATGAGGAGATATATGTGTGTACAGCATATGTATTTACACATATATGCACACACATACACACTCTGATTATAGCAATGCAAATAGAACAAACAACTATATACACACACACACACAAAAAAAAAAAATCAAAAGCAGTGTAAAATTACAAAGAGCAAACATGGCTCCAAATGACACATTAAGAGGTAGGAGGGTCAACAACTGGGATACATTATACAATTTCACTTTTTTGACATAATAAAATTGCTCTTCTTTGTACTTTTCTTAATTTTCAAAAAAATATTTGTTATGGATGATAATAGAAGAGATCCTGGGAATAATCTTTGTGATTTAACAAAATAAAAGATATATAGATGCACACATATATGCATATGCATATATAAATACATGCATATACATACAAATACAATGATTTTATCTAGAAGAGAGATTAGACTGGTTATGTTAGGCCCTCAGAGGACCTAAAGAATAGAAAGTATCTGTATCAAGTTCAAAGATAGATAATGTATTAAATACATAATAAATTAGTTGTGCACTGTGTTAAACTCTGAGAATACCAAAAGAAAAATCTCAAGTGACTTAGAGTCTAAATGGGGAGAGACAAAACATAAAGGAAAGCTAGGAGGACTGAGAAGTTTCCACATTGCAGTGACAGCTAGGGAAGAGATGGGGCAAGAAGAGACTGGAAAATGAGTTGAAAATAGTGAGTGGACTGACTGAGCCCATTGATGGTAAAGGAATCTCTGCCAATGATTCACCAATAAATAGGCGAGCCATAAATTTAGTTTTAATATAAGGTAAATTACCCAACTAATTTGAGCAAAATAGGCTAATAATTAGTGGAATAATTTGTACTCTGAGAGATCCCAAGTTGCCCTTCATAGGAAGTTTTCAAGAAAAGCCTAGATGACCTTGTGTAGGAGAAATGGTTGTCTAGGTTTGGTTTAGAAACCAGGACCTCCAAATTCCCTTCTACCCCCCAAATCAAATGACTTATAAATTAATTCACATATACATATATATCATATTGATATATGCAAATGAGATATAAGCTCCTATACTTTGTGTATCATATTTAAAAAGTTCCACCCTGAGAAGTCTTATCCAAACCCAGCAATGAGCACAGCAGAAGTCTTTCTGGTCTGCAAATGGCAGTAATTCAATACCAATAGGACAGTGACAGTAGAGGTATAGAGTCTGCCTGTTTTTATTATTTATTTAATTTATTATTATTTTATTATTGACTGATTTTTCATTTGAACTGTGTTACAAGGATTGAGATCACTGATTAGTTGGTTTGGAAAATACTGTATATAGCAGCAAGGTGAGGAGTATGACCTTTCGCTAAAGAATTTCAGGAATGTTTCCTAAATGCATAATGCCTTTCAAGTTATCTAAATACAGCAAATACTGATCTTTAACTTATCACCTTGAATAGAACTATTGACTGAGAAATGTTGACTATACATCAGACTAAACTCTAGGCTTTGTCTCAGTAAGAGAAGTAATGGAATACCACATTCAGGAAGAGGATTGTAGGTGGTGATTTCTAGGAAAACAGAGAGGAAGATTTGTGTTTTTTAAAACATCAAGTACAAATGATATGAACTATTTAAATACTATTATCTCTACTATAGAAGCAGGCTGAATATATAGTCACTCAATAAAATGATCAGCTTAAGTGAAAGGCATTTAGGGTTTTAACTCTCACAGATTTATTACTCTACTTAAAGGAAGATATGCCTATGGTTGCCTGTTCTCTAATCTCTCTGCTAGACATAGCTCTTCTGCCCCCAAGAGAAGTAAGGAGGAAGCTGTTGTTCCCACAGTCACTAGATGCTCTTTGGAATAGAAAAATCTATGGGGCTCAGTTCTCTCATGTTCCAAATATAGTTGGATAAGTACTGACATTCTGGGTGGGCAATTGACCCTAAAAAATGTATCACAATAAAGAGAATGACAAAAGGTGGAGGGGAAAAGAGGAAGAAGGAACAAAGGAAAGGGAAATTTGAAACAGGAAAAAGATAATGCAGACGAAGAAAAATTAGTCTTCTAAAAAAGAACTAAATAGAATACTATTGGAATTTTAATAAAGAAGAAAATATAGAGAAACAATGATGCATTTAAAGAAGACCTGAGGGGTAGTTAGGTGGCCCAGTGAATAAAGCACCAGTGTAGAAGACCTGAGTTCAAATTCAACCTCAGACATTTACAAACTTTGTGACCCTGGGCAAGCCATTTAACCCCAATTGCCTCAAAAATAAATAAATAAATAAATAAAGGGAAGAGTTCAAGTCATACTCTACTAATGTCTCTGACATTCAGGAAATTTCTTCTGCTCTTCAAAACTCACTTTCAAGATCTTTAAATTGGGGTTGTTTTTCTAATTCATTTC
Organism: Macrotis lagotis; assembly: GCF_037893015.1. Taxonomy (NCBI): domain Eukaryota; kingdom Metazoa; phylum Chordata; class Mammalia; order Peramelemorphia; family Peramelidae; genus Macrotis; species Macrotis lagotis. Next base: position 284,868,265 of record NC_133659.1, read on the forward strand.
CCGTTTGGTGGCTGAAAAAAGTGAGACCGAGAGAGGCAAAAAGATCTTGTTTGTGAGGCAAAGCGCAAAGGCAAAACTTGAATCCAGTTTTTCTGACTGCAGATCCAATACTCTTTCAGTCATAGCCAGGTAGATAGAGAGAACATTGGATTTAGCAATTAGGAATTTAGAATTCAGAATTTGAGATTTAGGATTTAGAAATAGGATATAGAATTAGAAAGCCCTAAGCTCAAATCTGGACTAAAAAATCTAAGACTTATATGATTCTGGGCAAGTCAAACTAATTTTTGTTTGCTTCAGTTTGTTCAACTGCAAAAGAGGAATCAAAATAGGACTTTACTTTTAAATGTCTTCTCCTATCTCCTTCTTTCTACGCTGCCTCATATACCGACTTTTCATTTAATATGTTTTTGTTTTCTTTCTTGTGTGTGGGGGGGTGGGGGAGCACAATGAGGTTTAACGACTTGCCCAAAGTCACACAACTAGTAAGAATCAAGTATCTGAGACTGAATTTGAACTTGGGTCCTCCTGATTCCTGGACTAATACTCTATCCACTGTACTACTTAATTGCCTTCTCATTCAATATTCATAACCAAGAAAAGGATTTCATCAAAATAAAAATCACTTTAATATTTAGTATATAAATATTAAAGGATATCAGAAATATAAGAAATATAATGGAAATATGGAAATACTATATGAAAAGACTATAAGAAGAGGATATTAGATTTCCTTTGCATATGATTTCTTTGGGCTAATTGACAAATAAGAATCAAATGAGATTATTTATATAAAGTGCTTTATAAGCCCAGAATTTTTAAATGCATATATAGATAAGATTGTACTGTGGAAATTGCATTCTTTTCGTGAAAAGATAAAATTATTATTCAACTATTCAGCTTTTCAATAAGTAATTTGTAACAATAATAGAGTCCCTACTCTCAAGGAATTATAGCTTTCTTCAAGAGAAATAATATGTACATAGAAAATTAAATACAAAGTAATTTTGGGTATGGATAATAGTAGCAACTTCAGCTATCAGAATAAGTTTCATGAAAGGGGAAACATTAAAGGTGAGTCAAGTAAGAGATTCTTGCTAATTGAAGAAGAAGTACACTCCTGAAATGGAAGTCAAGAGGTAGAGGAAATTATATACATATACATGGGGAAACAAAGCACATCAGTTTGGCTGAACCGGAGGAAAGAAAAGTAATGCACAGTAAGACTACATAGAAAGGTTCAAACGAAATGATGAAAGGTTTGGAAAGTCAAAATTAAAGCTTCTAAAGCCAGTGAGTGACATAGTCAAACCTGTCTATTAAGAATATTAATAAAATTATCAATACAACTTTGCTAGTGTTAATGATGGATAAATATCAGTACCAGTTGATAACTAGCCTCCTTTAATTTTGAGGAAAATGAAAAACCCTTTGTGTTTGAGCAAAGAAACAAGAAATTTGAGAGTTAGTCTCTAAGGTTGCATTCTTTCTTCCTCTGTTATTTACTATCTATATGAACTTAGAAGAATCTGTAAACCTCTATGGGTCTCAGTTTCCTTATCTATAAAATGAGGGGGCTAGTCTAGATAGCCTCTATAAGTCCTTTTTCACTCTGGATCTATATGCCATGAAGAACAAAGGAGGTCTGAAACATCTTCTCTAGCAAAATTCTTGTGTCTATATCAGCTCAGATTTAGAATAATTTGTGGGTATCTAGGGGCATGATAAAGATTAAGAGCTAATGAAAGGATTTTAAAAACTAAAACAGACAACAGGGGATATTGTGATACTTCAGGTCAAATTGTAGTAGTTATTTCCATTCTATATTTTTAAAGTAAATCTGTCACTGACAAAATATCCAAAAGTGAATGAGAACTGGATTTACTCTCTCGAGTTCTTGCAACCAAATGGGTTTGTTCTTCCAACATATATTTTACAGTGAACAGTAGATGAGATGATCATTAAAGTGAAGTTTCTTTCAGTGCTCCAGGGACCCTTTCTCATTTTGCTCTGTGACCCATTATGTAGCTCCCAGTTGATCACTTTCATTGACTTTGGAAAAAATGTTCCACTCAGATGAGTTCATGAGGGTATTGAGGTAAAATAATAATGATAACAATAAAACCAGGGTTTTTAGAACAGTCTCAGTTTCAAGGGATTATTCCCAAGTCCCTATTTATTTGAGAAGGATGCTTCATAACAGTCCTATGTCCAGTCTTTAAAAATAGCTTTAAGTTTGATTATTTAAATATTAAATCTTCATCATCATCATTTTGGGAACTCTATGGGAGAAAATCATTAATAACAAAAATTAAATTTTGCAGGGCAATAAGCGATGGGGAGGGGAGAGGAATCAAATCAACACATCTTTATTTAAATGAACCTTTCATGGCTCAAATGGGAAAAAAGAGCCCTGCTTTCTTAGCAAAAGAAAGTATTATATCCTATATAGCTATATATATGTATATATATATATATATATATATAGCACTATAATAATAATGCCTAGTAAGAACTAATATATATCCAAGTCTTTCTAATGTATGTCCTACCAAGAAATGGTGTCTCAATCCTTACACTCTTTGAGGAGCAGGTTTTTCTGAATTGTTCCAGGATCTCAAAAAAATGTTTTACATGAATGTATTATATATATATATATATGTATATATATACATATATATATATATATATATATATACATATATATACACAAACCTTTAGCTGATTGCTTATCATCTCAGGTGGAAAGGGGGGAAGTAGGGAAGAAGGGGAAGTAGGGAAGAAGGTATAGAATTTGGAATACAAAACTTTTTGAAAATAACAAATGTTTAGAAACATTTTAACATGCAATTAGAGAAAATAATATTATTTAAAAACAAAAATAATTTAAAAAGATAAAAAATAAATAAATGAATGAATAAACAAATAAATTTATGCATATAATCACAAGACTAGGAAATTCAGTGAATTTACATAGGAAGACAACAATGGGAAAAATGCACCTCAGATGCTTTCATAAGCAATGAGTTAATGAACAACCAAATGATGCTCCCTAACAACTCATAAATGAGTCACCAGGCTTTTGATATAAATTTTCTGCAACATGGGTCAATAATTTACCTCAAGGCTAATTGCCATGGGGAGATACATTTTTTGGTTATAAAAAGAGAGATTTGGGCTTTTTCTCCCCCAAAGTTCTTGCCAGTAGGAGATGATGGTAACTATTCTCTATTATTCTCTGTAATAGCTTTATGATTCTACTGACTGAACCTATAAAAATAAAATAGAGTCCCCACAAATGTGCCGTGTGTTTGCTTGTTTCTGCTACCTTATTTTCATCTTTTAACTAAAAAGGTTACCCCAAAACAATAAGAACTCTTCTTTTGCACACAGAAAAAAGGTCTCCTGGTCGACAACAATAAACTGTTATGTTGGTTGCTTGACTCCTATAAAAACTGTGGTATAAAGCACAGAGCTGGGTAGGAAAATGATAAATATGCTTAGTTAGATAAGAGATGATTTCTGTACTCATGGAGTTTAGTCCAGTGAAACTCAATCAAGGGAGAAAAAAGGAAAAGGTACAGTAGTTGAGTATATAAAAAAATCAGAGTATTACTAGAAATAAGATTCAAAATTATAAACCTAAGCCTCTTAGGTTCACTGTAGTTAGTGCCAGTTTTGGGCCCAGACTTTGGAGTACATAGGCTTTGCCCTGTATGAGAAGATTATAGGATTCCAGGAATAAAGAAAACAACTGCAGGGGCAGCTAGGTGGCACAGTGGATAGATCACTGGCCCTGGAGTCAGGAGTACCTGAGTTCAGATGCAGCCTCAGACACTTAATTACCTATCTGTGTGGCCTTGGGCAGGTCACTTAACCCCATTGGCCTTGCAAAAACCTTAAAAAAAAAGAACAACTGCAGCTACAGGGAGATGAGAACTATAAACAGTTAAAAGGAATAAGAATCAGTCAATCAACATATTTGTTTGATATCAGCTATTGCCTGGCACAGTGGGTAGTTATAAACCTTCCTGCATTTATGCAAAATAAATATACAAAATAAAACAATGGATAGGACCAGAGTTCTAGAAATGGAAAAAGATCCAGGTCAGTCATCTAGTCCAACCTCCAAATTTTAAAGATGGGAAGAAAGATATGATGGAAAGAGAGACAGACAGAGAGAGAGAGAGAGAGAGAGAGAGAGAGAGAGAGAGACGTGAGACAGAGAAACAGAGACAGCCAGATGGAGACAGAGACAGAGATGAGACAGAGATGAAGAGGAGACAGAGATGACAGGAAATGAGACAGAGAGACAGAGACAGAGACAGAGATCCAGACAGAGACAGAGACAGAGACAGAGAGAGAGAGAGAGAGAGAGAGAGAGAGAGAGAGAGAGACGACACAGGGAGAGAAATGAGACAATAGAGAGACAGACCTGCTGACAGACAGACCAAATCCACCCACTCCCTCACCCACCCACTGCCCACCACAGACAGACAGACAGATAGACAGACTCACCAACCCACTGACAGGCAGACACAGAGAGAATAAAAAAAATAAAATTGAGAATAGTGGAGGTTCACTTTAACTAAATGCTACTTTGGGAGGGAGAGGATTAGCAGAGATCAGGACAGATTTCTTGTGGAAAGTATTTCTTGAATTTCTGCTTGAAGGAAGAAAGGGGCTTTGAGACAAAGGTGAGGAAAGCAGACAATACTGGTCCAGGGGCAGTCACTACAAAAGAATTGAGATGGAAAATGCGATGCCACAGAATGAAAGAGAAGGATGATTTGGCTAGAGTACAGTGTGGATAGTCATGTAAAGTGAGGCTAGAAATTGGGGCCAATTTTACAGGACCTTACAAGGTAAAATGAGCGCTATTTGTTTAATTTTCAGAGAATAATATTCAAAGGAAATGGGAAATTCACATATATAAAGTAAAAGACAATCTAGAAGAAGAAAAGCAAAAAGAAATAGTATAAAAACATAAAATTTCTATATAAGCACAGTATACTGATCTTGAAAACAAAATATATTAAGTTAAGAAACTTCCAAAAGAATTAAAGTCACAACTTCAACAGTAAAATGCAAGAAAAGAAATACAAAACTTAAAATTACCTAGATATTCTGAAAATAGAAAACATGGTACTAATCAAAGGAAACACAAATTGGCTACAGAGAACATCAAAAATATAAATAAATAACAGAAAATAAAAACAACTTATGCTGAAAACCATAAAACACATAGCTGTTAAAGTATTCCTATCACTAGCAAAAAGAAAAATGGTACAAGTGACCAAGAAGAAAAGATATCTGTATAAAGGAAAAGAAATTCATATAACAAGACTATTTTGTGCCCACTAGAAAGAAAATAAAGGAATGGAATTGTAATAGAGGAAATATTGGAGAAATATATTCTATAATTAATCTGTTCACTCTGTGCTAAACATGTCAAATAGTTTACCTATTTAATTTTCTTTTCTTTCTGAGCTAGTCTTATATTAACCGTGACACTCATCCCATTGTTCAAAGTTATCTTACCAGAAAAAGAGGCTGAGGACTCCTATCTGGTGTATCTTGCTGAGAGTCTCAAAGGTTGTCCCTCTCTCCTCAAGAAGGGATACAGAAGCACTTGAGCACATACCTTAGTCCCATCCTAGTGCCACCTCCCTTATCCCTTTCCCAGAAGGTATACCTGCCCTGTTCCCGTATATAAACCTGGCTATTTCCCTAGTTGATTGCAGTCCTGTTGTTATCACCTTGCAACTGTCCATAATTTCTTTTTTTATTAATTTTCATGGTTTTATTGTATAATGAGGCATTGGAACATCTGAACAAATCAAGATCTGGGCTAGACACGCAGCTGCTGCTTTCTCCTTCATTTCTTTGGGTTACTAGAGCAACTTGTCAGTACGTTAAAAAAAAAAGACAACCTTTTGCATTACTTAGTCTTTCTAAGGCATGCGCTGGTACAACACAAACTTCTCCTGTCAGATGCAGCTAGTCTAACATCCAAATATCATGCACAGCACACTCAAATAGTGGTGCCACTGCCACCACTGTGGTGTCCACCCCGCGGCCTTGCAGGCTTGTGTATGATTTTTGGAGTGTTCGGAGGGGCCTGGGGAAAAGAAGTGTGAATAATATCGGGAAGAGGAGAGAGAAGGAAACAGCGTGGGTGCCTGGGGAAGAGGAGGCTCAGCCGAAGTTGTGCGGCACTAGCCTGAACATGTCATTGGTGCACACCCAAGCATCATTGATGTTCTTTAATAGAAATATCTGGTGGAATCCCATGATGAGGTCATTATCAGCCTTTAGCTGCCCCACCACCATACTGAGTATGCAGCTGTCAGGGATGGGCTGGTGGTGCTGAGCTGTGATGCTGTGCTGTATTTTCTGAAATGGAAGGCTAGACAATTTCTCCACAATGGCTGCTTTGCCTTGGAATTGCTGCCCTTCCCATGTAAGGCAAGATGCATCAATATATATTGCTCCTAATTGGGTTCTGTCATTATCAAATAACTGGTAGTAATGTGGCACAAAGCTGGATCTAATTTGCTCCCAGATCAGTTTGTCTCCCATTCTGGATCTTCACCTAGCAGCAGAAACTTTAATTCTAAAGCTAAGATGTATATAGGGCTCACAAGAAGGTCCTTTGTTCTATAACATATCCCAAAGGGGTTGATTTGCCAAGAGTTTAAGAAAACTGCTTTCACACCCAGGAATCCATCTTCTGATTTCAGGAACCAGGGCCACTTACCACATAGTACCCATGTTGGACTCTCACATCAAGAGTGATGATGAGTAAGGGTGGCCAGGACCAACTCTTCAAAGCTAATCTTGTAAATGAGGAAGCTCTTCCATGCCCCATTCAATCAAAACCAGTGACCTCGGTCTCAAACACCTAACAATCACCTAGCTGTGTGGCCCTGGGCAAGACACTTAACTCCATTTGCCTTGCAAAAACCCAACTGGCTAGAATGATGGCAGGGAGGTGGGGGTGGCAGCAGCAGCAACCGAGCCTGGTCCATAATTTCTTTCTTTATGTTATCCCCTCTTGATATTGATTATTCCCTCCTGATAGCTGCTGCTACCCATCAGCTAACTGTTCTTAATTACTTTACTAAATTCCAATTGCATTTAATCCCTTTCCTTGGGTAACCAAGGAAAATTTAAAAAATTAACAAAATAAATCTTTTTGTCCCTAAATTTTTCTGGGTCAAGAATCAGTTTTTCATGAATTTGTTCACCCAATCTCCATTCAGAGACTAGACCACCCCAAATTTCTTCAACATCAGAATGTGTTCCAAGGAGAAAAGGAGCAGGAGATGCAAAACGAAAGGTTCTTATCTTACAAACCTGAGATTAAACCAAAAAAAGAAGGTTCAATAAAACAAAAGCATTTGAAACTCTCCTCCAAAAATGTGAGCAAATAATTTGCTTTTCAAGCACAGAAACATAAAAACAGTATACAAATTAAGAAAAAAAGAGAAGCACAAATAATGAAATAAATTTACCCCAGGAGAAAAAAAAGAGGGGAGGACCAGAAAAAGAAATCCATCTGTTGTGTCAACAATAACATCAGAATGAGATAATAACTGTAAAGCATTGGGTTTCAGATATTGTCTGTTTAGCTTTCCATTTATAATTTAATAAGGTCATGAAAGTATAGTCATCATTCCACTATGATTTTCTTCTTGCATGGCATCAAGGAGTTGAGAAATATACAATTATGAAGTGTAATTTAGAAATTTTACAAACTGCTTCTAGTTGTATTATCTATTTTAATCTTTCTCTCTTAAGTACCATAAATGCTCTTATTTAAAAAATGCAAACTTCTTATTTTTAGGTGTTTTTGCAAGACAATGGGGTTAAGTGACTTGCCTAAAGTCACACAGCTAGTTAAGTGTCTGAGGCCAAATTTGAACTCAGGTCCTCCTGACTCCAGGGCTCATGCTCTATTCACATGAACTTCTTTTATTCACAATGTTTCAACAGTTTGAAGGATCTGTTAATAGTATTCTGAGTATTCTCTCTCCAATAACATGTACCTACCCCAACCTTATCTTATTTCAGTTTCATTGTCTTTCATAAGCCCCCATAGGGAGTTCACATGATGTGTTTCCCTGAATACTTTTATAAGCAATTTGGCCACTGCTTATTCCTCATTATCACAATGTAATCACTCTACTTCTTTTTCTGGTAATAAAAATATCTTGTAATAATGTATTTTGCACTGCTTTTATTATACTGATTTTATTGTAAATATGCAACAACCATCTCAAAACAAAAAGAAAAAACATGCATCCCTCATTTATACTTACCTCACCAATTTTTTTTGATATATCTATCCAATCATTATTATTTTGCTCTAAGTAAATGGGAACTATTATTAGACCCAGCTACAGGTATCAAAGCTCTCATCTTTGCTACTATACTTAAACATGTTTATACCTCTGGAGAGTTTGGTTTGAAAGAATTTATCCTTGAAATATTTTTCCTTTGAGGTTTTAGGGTGAGTTCCTTTCTGTTAGGAGAATTTGGATAATAAGTTGATTAAAGTCACATTTAAATGGATCCTACCAAATTCCCTGGTAAGGGTATTATGATCTTACTAATAGCAAAGAATAAAATTATCGGAAGTTCTATTGTTCTGTACTTTAAGGAGAGAACCAGTCTACCATTAGTAGAATGAATAATACATGATGGGCAGGTAGTAGGCTGTTTAAATGAACTAAAAGGAAAAATAATTCAACTAACAATTCAGTATTATATACTTCACAGGAAAGAATATAATGGCTTATTCTCATAAATAGATTTTATTAGAATGAAAGAAATAACCTTTTCCCTTTTGAGTTCAAGCTGCTCCAGCAATGGTTGATCCTTTATTCATTAATTGACTAATGATGAAAGCCCATTTTTTGCTAAAAGTGTGCTGGGGCAAAAGGAAGACCTTAAAGAACTTGCATGACCTGTATTCCCAGCATTATGCTCAAAATGAAACAGAAATCAAAGAAAATGAAACTATTCATGCAAAAGGAGCTTTCAAAGAATAGCATTCTCTATAGCAGGTAGGGAAATACAGTTTCTCTTTGCATTATTCAATCATTTAACAAGTTATTTATCGAGAGTTTAGAGCTGTGCCTGCAAAAAGTAAGCCTTAATAAAGTCTCATTGACTTGAATCTAGTACATTCAAAACACTTCACCATGAGGGTATCTTTTATAAAAAGAAAAGTAAGGTAACCCCTGATCTCATGAAACTGATAGTCTAAAAAGGGGAGTTAACACACAGCATACATATGTTGCAAACAAGAAAATCCTTATCTTTCTGTGGAGTAGAACTCTGAACGCTGGTTTGGCAAGACAGCCAGATTGTCTTGAACTTCTTCAGTAAAGTTAGTCTCATCTTGATAAGTCTCTATTTTGCTAGTGATCTGAATAGAGAAGGTTTCATTTTCTCCATCCATTTACTTTCTAGTTCCAAAAGGATCAGTTGTAAATAAATGATTGGAGGAGGGAAGAGAGCTTAATGTTCCTGCCTCTTTTATAGGGAGAACTGAATGCAGATGTGAAAATTTGAAAATACTGATGCATTTTTTAATAAAAGTAGCCTGCAATACAATAAATTGACTTTTTAATTTTTCATTTAATGACACATATCGACATATATATATATATATAAAATCTGTGTGTATATGTGTATAAATTTATCCTAATATATATGCTATAATGTATATGTTTGTGTGTGTATTTGTGGAGAAAGGTGTCAAGATTTCTAAAACATATATATGTTTTCCTTATCTTATAAAATATAAATATATATATTAACTTTTATACCAAATATATATTTAGTTTTTATTTAGTAAATATAATTGGTGCAAACTTTTTTTACTAAATTTTATATATTATATATATAATTATATATTTATATATTTATGTACATATTTATACTCACATAGAAACATATATTTAATATCATGTTTAAAGTCTCTTAAAACTTCAGTCTGGTCCTTCCAGAATGGTAAAATGATAATAATGATATAGAAGAGAAGCACCTTTTTTTCTTGCTAGTCTCTAGTCTGCACATACCTCTGATAATAAGAATGGCACATTTAACACCTTGTTTCTTTCCATGTATTCTGTGACTCATTGACACTGGTTTCCATGACAGAAGACACCATCTCCTTATTCTTTGCACATTCATTGGCTGTTCCTACCTGCTTGAAATATTCTCCCTTCTCATTGTCATCTCTAGGCTTCCTTGGCTTCAAGTCTCAGATAAAATCTCACCTATAATGGCTTTTCCAGACTCTCTCAATGCTAATGTCTTCCATCTGTGATTATTGCTAATTTATCCTATGCATATTTTGTTTGTACATGATTGTTTTTATTTAGTTTCCCCAGTAGATCTTGAGGCAGAATTTGCATTTGTTTTTTCTGTATATCCCTAGTACAATGCCTGAACAAAGTAGGTACTTGACTTAACTGTTTGAAAACTCCAATTAATGAAAACATATCATTTTTTTCTGCAGAATGTCTTTTTTTGGTCTTTTGTATTTCTTTGGAGGCATTTTATACTTTGCCTTCTCATTCATAGATTAAAAGCATTAAAGTCTCAAAATTATTTTTTTCTACATAGTAGAACAAAATATTCTGATATCACAGCACTATAGTATATTTGTTTCATTCCCTGAATCAGGAAGGAAAAGCAAGATTCAAAAATAATAGCATACTAAACCTTATTTTGATAGACAGGTGCTATTGACTATTGTGTGGCTGTCTATGAAAACAAATCATGGGGATTGTAGGAAATAACTGATGTAGCACTATGAAAGGAGAATACTTCAGAAGCTCCACTAAGCAAGTTTTTTTTTTTTCCTTAAGGGAAGATTTTCCAGACTGCCTACTGTATAAACACCTTTAATCAAGTCCCAGCTAGATTGTCAACTAGAAAACCAAATTAAGACCTATTATGTGAAAAACTTGGCTTTAGGAGGGAATTCTTAAAGAGAAAACACTTCTATGAATGGGAGGCACAGAAGAACAGGAGTTAACTAACCAAAGAAGTGGATTCTTTCCCATAGGGAGAGAACATGACCTTAAACTGTGAGGAAAAACCCATCTTTTCCAGAAAATCTCCTACACTATATTCATGTGACTTGAAGTCAAGATTCTATGGAAAGGAAGTTGTAAAAAGAATAATCACATTTAATTAAAAAGAAATACATTTGCACAATGAAATAGTATGCTTAATTTTTTTTAATTTTCTAGGAATCTGGAAGAAAAAATATGGGAGAACTAAGTATTTTAGACACTACAATGAGATATGTTTAAAAACCTGACCAAAACTGGACACTTGATTATGGATTTAAGTATGATTCTTTATTAAGATGGCAAGCAGCAACTGGTAAGACATTCCAAAACCCTGGAGATGCAGTAAGACAATTATGACAGATATATAATCTAAAACTAGGCCTTAGTAAAGAACACAAGGTAAAAAACTTATCTTTCTTATCAGAAGAAGCTGTGAGTAATTAGAAAGCTCAATGGATTTTGAGATGAAGGTCCTGAAATCAAATCCCTGACTGCTACTTAAAAACTTCAGTAAATCCCCGAACCTACTGGGCTCTGAAAGAGTTAAACTAGAAGACTTCTAAGGACTTTTCCAACTCTAAATCTATGACCCTTATATTTTCTATGATAGTGAATTTGACAATTTAAAAAAAAGTCTTTTAAATCATCTAGCATGTTATTCCCTTCCACTGCTTTCAAGAGTTGATTACCAAGCCCATTTAGTAAATCATGAAAACCCTTCTATGGTCCTAGCATATGACCCTCATCTTTCCCATTACTGAAAATAACACATTACTGATTCTTTGATTAGACTCACATATGAAAATATTTTCCATTAGAAAAAATTAGTATTCTTCTCTAATATCAATATTATAACATTTCCATGTACAGTAAGTCTTGATTGGTGTTTCCTTTTTATATTTTTGTGAGTTTGCTCCACAAAAATATATTATGGCAATGTCACCTTAGTTTTAGAGAGAATCACCCCTTTTATACCTCCACTCCCATGAAGAATTCGATCAAAGTTCTGTTCTGGGACCTCTTATAATATCATTCCACAATTCCACACTTTCTCATTTAAGCAATCTCATCAATCCTCTTAGTTATTATTACTTCTATGCAGATAGCTTTCAAAGTTCTTAAATCCCAAATTCCAGTACTACACTGCCTATCTTCTATTAGACATTTTAAATTGGATATTCTATAATCTATATTCTATAATCTCCTTTTTTATGAACTTTCCTATTATTGTGTAAAAACAACACCATTCTTCCTTTCAATTCATATTCACTCATCTAATATAGCTACTCAGTTGATAAATCTTGGTGTTTCTACCTCCAAAACATCTCATATTATTGTCTCCATCTCAATATTTATTCAGGAATCACTCCTCCCCAAGCCTTCATCATGACCTTACATAGACTATGACAATAATTTCACAATTGGCTTCCCAGTTTCAAGTCTTTCTCTATTCCAATCCCTATTTCTTTTAGCCACCAAGGGTATTATCCTAAAGTTTAGATAAAGTACATTCTTAATAAATTCCAATAACTCTCTGTAACATCTAGGATCAAATATAACCTCTTTTTTGTCAATCAAAACACTTTATAACTTGATCTAACCTTCATTTCCAATATTGCCACATATAACTCTCCTCAAACTCTGTGGTCCAACCATTCTGACCATTTTTTTTTCTTATATAAGTAACACCAAAGCCTGTAATATATCCCCTCTTTGACTCTACCTCTTAGGGTCTCTGGTTTCTTTTGAGTCTCAATACAAACACAATTTCTAGAAAAAAGTCTCCCCCAGCAGTTAGTGCCTCAGAAGTATATCCTCCTTGCCAATCTGTTGTGTATGTGTTTTGTATGTTTTATTCATTCCTATATACATATATATATATATATATATATATATATTCATGTTGTTTTCATGTTCTTAAAATTTTTTAAAAATCTACAAAGTTCATATTGTCTTTTTATCTCAAGTCTAATGGAATGTTTGGTATATACTACTTGATTGATTAATCTATTTATTTTAAGTGTAATTCCTACATATAACCTGTAGGAGATTTGGGATTGCTGGACCAGAATATTACATAAAAAGAGGTTAATTAACGTCTAGAGTTGTTATAACAATAAATATACATATACACATGCTCGCACACACATAATATATGTATTTATATATTTATATATGGAGTGTCTGAGCATCTCAGTTTTCTGATGATCTAGACTCAAACTTCTTTGGGTTCCAGTTTTTCCCTTTTTGCTAACCTTGACTTGACTCAAGAACTTTGAATGTTCTCATTTATTCCACTCTTATGTATTTACTCAGGTCCTTCTGTAAACAGGGACTTAGCCAGTTTTCCTGGTAACAACAATAGCAAGTTAACTTGGCATCTCTTAGTTTTAACACGAAAGCCAGCTGCCCATGCAGCTTCCCAGCTGGCCTTCATTAGTGACTAACAGTAGAATCTGGTCAGATCAAGTTTTACTGCTCTCTGATCATAAATGAAGTGGTAGACAACTGATTTAACCCCTCATTTCCTGATGTCTTGCAATGTCTTGCAACGACATAGTCATTTGTATAGAAAAATTCTGGGTAAGGAAATTCACTGTCATTGCCAGTCTAGTATCTTCTCCTCTTTAAAATCTTAAAGGTTCACTTCTGACAATGAGGGGTCAAATGAATTGTCTAAGATCGCTGAGTAACAGTATCAGAAACTAATAATATTATAAGCAAAATTATTTTTGCTTAAAAAGGTTTTGTCAGAATCAAGATTCATGCCATTAATTTTAGCATGATTAAAAATACAACAAAAAACCTGAGGGATCTAAGCCTTATCTTTGCCCATGAAATTATTGAATCATATAGCTATTCATTCATTCAATCTAGAGAATTAGAAAGCTATCACCAATCAAGATTGCTTTCTCTCTTTATCATCCTTTGTTATTTCTATGTTAGTAGAAGTTGACTTTAGAAAACATTGATTTATTGTGTTTCATACTTGCTCAAAATATTTCAAAGCTTTCCCCTTGTGTGCCTGGTAATTTCCAGAATTGATTCTTTGAACCCAATAGTGGACTTTATATTTAACCACAATTATGTCATTTTATTGTACTGTTTAATCACTCTAGCCTGCTGATAGCAGACTAATACCATCTTTATCTCTCTCTCTCTCTCTCTCTCTCTCTCTCCCTTAGAGTGAAAGAGAGAAAAGAGATAAAGTCAAAGAGCAAACAAGAGTATGTATATATGTGTATACATTTTATATCTATGTATGTGTGTATATCTTTTTTCATACTTGAACTTATATTAACTATTTAGATGGCCTGAGAGGACATTATATCCTCCAATTAGGCAAATTAATTTGAAAAAGCATATGATATATCACTTCTTACTATTTGACCTTTATATTGCCACATTTAATGAACTTGTTGCAACATTACTAAGTTCGGTTACTGAGATCTTAGTTTTTAAAAGTTAAAAATGAAATTAGACTTTGTGAAGAATGTATGAGATGACAGTCCAACCTTTATTCACGTGGATGGACATAAATAATACAATTTTTAAAAGGGCAAATCCAAATGAGTTAATGCCAGAAAGTGAGCTCATCATTTGAAGCTCACTCAAATTCCAGATTTTTCTTACACAATTTTAAAGATCTTTTTAAAGCTATTGAATTTGATCCTAAGGCAGCTTTTAAAAAGTCTTCCAAATGGCATGGTCTTAAATTTTTAAACTTGCCTCTCCTATCTGACACATTCCTTTTAGTATTTTTATTGAACATCTGAAAGTTAGTAGCTTGCTTTCTGTTCCAAGAAAAGGAAGCATATCCTGCCAGATTCCTTGGCTTATCATCATCAGCAACAGCAGCAACAGCAAACAACACACATACACACAAAATGTATTGTTGGATGGGATGTAGCTTTTAATTTCTAAAAAAATTCTCTCTTTTTCGGATTGGAAGAGTGATCTTAGTTCTTCTGGAATCACACAGATATGGAGATAATACTCTTCTCTGCCAATTCCAGATTGTATTAAGTGTTATTCAAAACAGAGAAGGGATGGAAAGAACTGAAACTATGTACTATTACAGAGATTCCACAACTTTCAATGCTTAACACTGCTCCACAATCCTCATTTATGTACACTGAAAATTAAGATATTAAAGAAGTCATTTTCACAGTTATCATATAGTCAATATTTCCCAAAATTTATTGTTTCCAAACATCTCCTTACAACCTGGGCAATTAAAGCAGGATCCAAATAATCCTTTCAGGCTAGATCTGAGCTCATAAATCTATGATATATCTCATCTATATCAACAGCTAAAACATGATCATAATATCACTCCATAGACTGTTGTAAGAAAATCTCCCTATAAATCTTAGAGTGCTTAGGTAACTGGAAGTCTTTATTATTAATAAAAATGATATTGATGATATTAGTCTTGTAATTATGTCTTAAACAATCTGATATAGGCATAGAAGGAGCAGAGAAGAGAAGGGTAAGTGAATAGTCATTTATAAAAAAATTCCTGTCCGAGACACTTTCCTCAATATTAATAGTATTATCTCATTTGATCCTAATATTGTAAGTTCTATAATTATCCTCTTTTTACGGTTGAGGAAATTTAGGTAGA
This sequence comes from Macrotis lagotis, assembly GCF_037893015.1. Taxonomy (NCBI): domain Eukaryota; kingdom Metazoa; phylum Chordata; class Mammalia; order Peramelemorphia; family Peramelidae; genus Macrotis; species Macrotis lagotis. The sequence goes on from NC_133659.1 coordinate 284,883,988, forward strand.
CCATGTTTTAAGCAACTTATTCTACTTCATACAATTAGTAAGTTTCTGAAACCAGATTTGAACACAGGACCTTCTGACCTACAATTCTAGGCATGGTACCACCAGCTGCTTCTAATATGCCTATGTGCTACCGAAGATATGATTTTTTGCCAATATGAATACTGAAATCCAGAAAACTGAAAGGACATGCTTAAATTCATTCAGGTAACTTGTGGCACAACCAAAGCTAGTACATCTTGCCTCTCAAATCAGTCTTTACCCTACACTAAAATTGATCTCATTATCTTTAGCCCCCATTGTGCTAAAAATAATTAAAAAGTTTTTATAATCTGAAGGAGTGCTATAACAATAGTCTTCCCTAATTAGGTGTCTTGACAACCAACCCAGAATAAGATAATCACAGAATCTGGGAGCTGATAGATACCTCAGAGGTTATATAGTACAAGCTATATAGGAATGCCATCTATCACATACCCTCTGTACCTCTGATTGGTCCATTTGTCTGATTGGAGGGCAGTTATGAGTTCCCAAATCTCTGTTTAAGGTAATTGTTATTGTTTCCCGTTGATAGGAAACATCATCTCCCCATTTCTTAACATTTCCCATCAGTATACTACTTTTGGATTTCTTTGAATTTCTCCATCATGTTCCCACTCTGGGCAACTGTGTTTTCTCCCTCTTTTTAGCTTTTTTTATTTTGTATTTTGTCTTCCTCTATTATACTGTAAATTCCTTGAAGGCAGGTACTGTTTTCCTTTTTAATCTAAATGTGTATCTCACAGTATCTGGCACAATAACAAATACTTATTGATTGAGTGGTTGTCTTGTGTCTATTCTAGGAATCTATCATCACTCAAGATAGTTTATTTCACTCTTGTGAAATTCTAATTATTATAAAATATTTACTGGCACCAAGATTAAATTTGCATTTTTGTACCTTTCACCCATTGCTCCCAGCTCTGCTTGGCTAACATCAAATAGGAAAAAAAAATCTCATCTCTCCTCCTCATAAGTACTTGTAACACTTGAAGACAATTCTCCTGAATCTTCTCTTCTTCCCCAATTTCTTCAAGAAATCATTTTAGAGGGGTGGCTAGGTGGCAAAGTGGATAGAGCACTGGCCCTGGAGTCTGGAATACCCAAGTTCAAATGCCACCTCAGACATTTAATAATTACCTAGCTGTGTGGCCTTGGGCAAGCCACTTAACCCCATTGCCTTGCAAAAAAAAAAAAAAAAAACTTAAGAAAAAAAAGAAATCATTATAGGCCTTGGACCCAAAAGCCTTTTACCATCTGGATTCCTTCCTCTGGACACCCACCAGCCTATCAAGTTCCTTTTTAAAACACACCCTACAGAATGGAGCACATTGCTCTGGTGAGTCCCTGAGACAAGAAGAATACAATGCAATTAGTTCCTTGCTCCTGAAAACTCTGTTTCTCTTAATGCCACCCAATATTGAATTATTTCCTTGTTTTGGTCACTGTATCACATTACTAACATATTAAGCTTATCATCTGCCAAAATAACTTTTTTTTTTTAATTTTGGTTTTTGGTTTTGGTTTTAGAATAGTAACCTTTCACTCTTCACCAGTGATTCATCTCATCAATTGTCTTGACAGCAGTGCCAGAAATTATACCTTGGAAAAACTTCTGCCCATGGCTCCACTGTCCTGATTATTGACAGTTTCTCTTAGTCTACTGTTTCAGGAAAGCTTCAACAAGTTTGGTCAGTTCTGAAAGTATGAACTATGATCAAATTTCAGTATGGGACTTATTAATTTGCAATTCTAATGCCCCCCCAAATATTCTTCAAAATGTTATGAAAGTTTGTGTTTTTACAGAACAAAGATCATGCTGCTTTAAAAACATGATCACTGGACATATGCCTAACAAGACTTGAAGCCATTTCAGACCATCACAATTCTTTTGCAGAAACATATTATTTTTCCTTTCATTGTAATATTAAAGCTCTTTTCATATTTAAACTTTTCCTCCACTTGTGCTTTCTATACTTCTTTTATCTGGAATATTTTGAAATGAACTAGATTAGCAACAGTATGCAGTTCAGCATATATATATTTTTTTTTGTGAAAGTATAGCCCAGTGTAGAGGAGAAAAAAATTTCTGGTGAAATGATTTCCTTCTGAATGTCAGTTTGTATATAAATGTTTCTAAAAATGAAACAATATATGCAATTGAATTTTTGTGTCATTATCATTAAATAAAGTCCTTTTTTTCACTTCTCATTAAAAAAAGGAAATAGTTTATATTGAAACTAGCTCTTTATTTTCTTTGATTGATTTTGGAAACTAATGTTTCTCAAAATGGATTTTCATCTCTCTGCAAGAGAACATTTAAAATTCTCTTATTATTTCTCAGCACATTTTTGTGAGTATTGTCAATTCATTCTTATTTTGAATTAAAATTCAAAATTAAAGTCAATTATAGAAAACCAGATTTTTGATTGTGTTTGTCTGATATTGTGCCAAGAATTGCAAGTCTTTAACTCAAATAAAACATTCCAACAAAGCAAATGAATCTCTATATACTACTTATAGCATTAAAAATCTTCAGTCATTGATTATTAAAATTTCATTTATATGAAACAAAATTTATGAAATAAAAAAATGAAATTTAAAGTATTATAGATAACTATATAAAGTTTTACAGAGTATATAGTCTCTATGAATTACTTCTTTTAATTAAAAAAATGTACCACATAACTATTAATTGTTATTTTATATTGGTGTTCTATAATATCATATGTAGAATTTTCATAATTATATACAGTAAAATTTTATATTTTTCAATTATAATTATGTATTATAATGATAATTTGAATTTTTTAGGGTGTAGAGTCATCATTAAAGCCATTTCTAAAAATCTAGAGGAATATTATAAGAAATATAATGTTAGCCTGAGTTCACAGTACATTTTGCTGTTGTCAAAGTGTTTAATGGAACAAAAAATTTGGGAAATCACTGCTCTAGCTTATCAAAATCCTTTTAAATTTTTTATATTATCTAACTATTAGCTATTTCTCTAACCTTTGCATCAACTGCAAATCTGTTAGGTATTCTCTCTCTCTCTCTCTCTCTCTCTCTCTATATATATATATATATATATATATATATATATATATATATATATATATATATATACGTATATGTTTTTATCTACAATGTTGATAAAATATTAAATAAAAGAGCACCAAATACAGGTCTTTGGGCTATTCCAAATAAGATTAGTTACCATATTGCCAATGAAAACAACTCTCAGTTCTCCTGAAAAGTGTCATCTAATTCATATTTCTTCATCTTCTCCTCAAGAGTATGAGATAATTTTTCAAAAGCTCTGCTAAAATCTAATCAAATTCTATACACAACAATCTTTATCTACTAGTTAATAATTCTGTCAAAAAATAATATAAACTTAATCTGACGTTATTTCTTCTTGATTGTCACCATGTTGAATTTTTGTGAAAGTTACCTCCCTGTCTGATTATTCACCAACTTTTCATTGATTTATCCGCCCTAGAGATTTCCTCATAAATCCAAGTTCAACTTACTAGACAACAATTTTCAAATTTTTGTTTATACTTGATTTTTGAAAATTTGGATTTGACATTTTTCAGTCTTCTGATATTTTCCCATTTTCAATGATATTTCAAATATCACTACCATTGGTTGAGTGGTCATATCTTTCACCTGTTGTTGGGTGAAGTTTATCTAGATCAGATGTTCTGAATTCATGAAGGGCAACTAGGAGGTTTCTTATTCCCTTACTTATTTTGAATATCTACTCCCTACTCATCCTTTTGTTTTGCATCATTGATAATGTAAGAGAAAGTGAGGTTGGTGACTTAGTATAACACCAACTCATTCAAATTCAGTTCACATGCTTGTCATGATGTCTTGTTCTTCAAGAATGAAGGAAAAATATCATCATCATGAACATAAAGGTCATTTACACAGAAACACAAATTTGAGAAAGTTCACTGTGTCTCTTTATTGCCCCATTCACTTTAGGAAAGATTATATTCCTTCTCTGATCTTCCTTATTTTCCTAATAGAGCTTCCAAAAACCTTTTTTGTTTTTGTTATCCTGTACTTCCCTTGCCAACTCTTGCTCATTTTGAGCTTTAGCATGTCTGACAGTGTTTATAAAACTACATTACATTTGTACAGCAGGGTGATGAAGTAAGGAAAGTCAGAAACAAAGACAGGAGAGAAATGAAACATTGCCAGTCTATCCATCTCCTCCAAAGGAAGACTCTTAGAAGAACTCATTATTAGGAGAAGGAGGTGGGGTGGGAGAGGATTGAATGATGTTTCAGGGAAAGAATCTATGGGTGCTGAGGGAACTTTCAGGGAGAGACAAAAGCTGAGGCATAGTGGAAAAGTCCAGAAAGTCATAAGCAAAGTCAGAACAGGAATAAGAAATGAAAAATTAAGTCTCAGAGAAATTTAATGCCTTGTTCAAGGTTGGACAACCAGGAAGAAAGCAGCACAAACTGATTCCTAGTCATATTCCTAAAAATATATTGTTGGACTGTGTTTTTGCATAACAGTAAGTTTGCTATTTCCACTATGTTCTCTCTATCTTGAAGTAAGAAAAGCAGTGGAATAAAAACAAACAAAAAGTGAGGAACAAAATAGTACAATGACTCTCAGGAAATAAATGAATTGTATTCTGCCTGTTACCCTCTACTTCTCTACAAAGAGGAATATGAGTGTATATATTTCAACTTTCAGCTTCTGTGAGACACAGTAGAAGGAAATGGTTTTAAAGAAGAAAGAGGGATTTTAGTGAAGAAGGAAAAGAAAAATTAGAGTTAATTGGAGAGGTTTGGACTTCTGAAGTCCAGAGACCTTGGGGAGTAGAAATTTTGAAGAAAATGATGGAGGGGCGGCTAGGTGGCGTAGTGGATAAAGCACCAGCCTTGGAGTCAGGAGTACTTGGGTTCAAATCCAGCCTCAGACACTTAATAATTACCTAGCTGTGTGGCCTTGGGCAAGCCACTTAACCCCATTTGCCTTGCAAAAACCTAAAAAAAATGATGGGAAAGTGAAAACTAACAATCTCTAGATTCCATTTTTTATTGCAGTCTTTGATAAGAGAAGGATAAAAGAGATGGAACAATATGAAGACTACTCAAGAAAGACACTTGGAGAGAGGAGAGGAAAAAAATTGAAGGATTCAAGAAAAAGGAGAAGAGAAAAACAGAAGGTAAGAAAAACCAAGTCAAACAATTTGTTAGAGTGAATTGGAGGAGAGTCAAATCAGTGAATTAAAGGAAGATTTGTATGAACTTTTTGATGTTTATATTTATAGCACGAACAAAAAGTTTCTGTCTTCCAAGTATAGGTTGCTCTCTTTCATCAAAGATAGGGTTAAGAAACTAAAAGATTTGATCAAAATCCTCCAAGTTTTCAGGGTTACATGTCCCTAAACAACAGAAATAACAACTATAATTGTAACAGACATCACTTTTGAGGAAAAAAAATTACCCTTTTCAGAAGATAGGAGAGTAAAATAATGTCATTAAGACAGAAATGAAAGGAGAAGAATAACTGTACCCTTGGAGCTAAAAGAAAAAAAAAAAGAAAATGAGAATGAAGAAAAGAGAGAAGGATATTCTCAGGAGGAAATAAATACTTACACTCCAAAGAAGGATTAGGTAGAATCACAGAAACTAGCAGTTTGGGTAAAAGTAAAAATCAAAGGGTTGGAACCATGATGAAGGAGTGAAGGCAGGAAATCCCAGCAACTCACCCCCAGAGCACTCTAAATACCCAGCAAAAATGAACATCTTCTTTCAAGAGAAAAGACGTCCATTCAATGAAATAGGGGACTTTCAAATTTTCCTGTTGAAACAACCAGAGCTGAACAGAAAATTTGATCTTCAAGTCCAGGGCTCAGGTGATGCAAAGAGAGAGTGATCAGGAAAGGCAAATGATGAGGGGTGTTGAACTACTTGTATTCCTGCATGGGAAGATGATACTGATAACTCATAGGAACTTCTCATTTACTAGGGTAGTTAGTTGGAGTTTATATAGACAAGGTACAGGAGGGAGCTGAATATAAAGAAAAAATATATTATAAAGATGGAGTTAATGGATGCAAAAAGTGATGTACTGGGAGGAAAGGAAAGTAGAGGTAGATTGGGCTAAGTTATTTCACATAAAAGAGACAAGAAAGAGCTTTTTCAATGGAGTGGAAGGGTGAAGTGTGAGAAGGAATGAGTGAGCTTTCACTTCCATCAGAAGTGACTCAGAGAGGAAATAACATACACACTCAATTTTGTATAGAAATCTAACAAACTAGAGGAAAATAGGAAAGGAAAGGGATGGGAGAAAGGGGAAAGGGGAAGGGGAGGGAGGGTGTAGATGATAGAAGACAGGGAAGATAGTGGGAGAGGGTATTCAGTTACAAGACACTTTTGGGAAGGACAGAGGGAAAGAGAGAGAATAAAATAAATGGGGGTGGGAGGAATAGGATTGAAACAAATACAGCTAGAAATATCTACTTTGGGGAAAATATTGAATAATTTCTCTGATGGACTTATCATAATGAATTCTATCCATCCCAAGGACAGAACTGATAGTATCTGAAAACAGAAACATACTTGTTTTTTTTCTCTCACTATTTTTCTTGAGGTTTCTCTTTCTTTGTGGGAGAGGGAGGATTATGTTTACTTTTACAATATGACTATTGTATTAATGTGAAAAAAAGTAAAATACTTTACAAAAATTAAATATAATACTAAAAAATGATTAGTTAAATCTACCATTGCATATAGTTGGAAAAACAAATGAAATATTTAAAATTTTTTAAAAAAGAAAAGTAAAGTTCAGAGGAAGAATGGTTAGAAAAATTTTGCTCAGGGATATTGAAAGAGATACATATTAGCCAGTTAACTACATTAAAGAAGTCTGTTACATAATCAAAATATGACAGAAGACCTCCTAAGACATCAAAGCAGATGAATAACACTCACTCCTGCTTTATGTAGGCACAAATTATACTAACAAAAGGAACCCAGAAAGTATTGCCAAATACTCTTGGCAAGGATACTAAAGACCATAGGGGCACAGCTTATGTTTTCTTCACTGCTTCTCAGTGAAATCAGGGAATATAGAAGACAAAAAATAGTGACTTGAAAAATTAACAGATGACTAAGGAAGTGGCATCTGAAAATGTGATGTGGATTTTAATATCATGGATTAAAATCAAGTATTACAAACTCCTTAACCTAACAAAGACTAGTGATTGATGATGAGTTGGAAGGAGAGAGAAAAAAAGGAGAAAGAGGAGGAGGAGGATTAATTTAAATAATACTTTAAGATTTGTAAAATATTTTACAAATATAATTTAATTTTTCATAAAATCCCTGGGACATAGGTACAATTATTGTACTCATTCTATATATGAGATTACAGAGGCAGACAGAGGTTAAGTGCCTTTTCTGTGTGTCTGAAAATGGATCTGAAATAAGACTTTCCTAATTCCAAATCCTGTATTTTATGCATTTCACAATCTAACTGCCTTGTTTCTTGAATATTTAAATAAAATGACTTTAAACTAAAAAGGATAGTGGAAAGAGAAAATGTTTATGTATACCCACCATGTTAGAGAGTAGTTTTAATGCAGAAAAAAAGAATACTAGTTGATACATATAATAGATCACTCAATATACAAAATCCAAGGAATGGATTAAGCATGAATGACCAAAATTTAGGCAATAAACAAGAAGGATTAGAGATACAAATATGAGAAGGAAAATTTGATTTCATGAGCATCACTTATAGTCAGTGAAAGTCTATTACTGGAACATGGCTCTGAGTGGGTATAGCTGAATGAAAATAAATAAATAAGCAATAATATTTACCTGACAGGGGTGATTCCCTACTCAAGATAAGGTTTCCTCTTGATGAGTTTATCCACTACATTCTGATGGTTTGACCCTTGTGATTTCCCTGAATGTGGGAAACTTGACTGCATAATTTGTGGTAGTGGGGTCTATGTTCCCTCTCTCTCTCCCTTTAAAAGAGAAAGAAAGAAAATAAACAAACAAACAAATTCCTAAATATAAATAGATAAGGAGGTTAGAGTCCTATTTATTATTGGGGTATGTGTGTATGTGGTTGAAAAAATGGCAGTAAAATGAGGAAGTATGATACAGAATGTTGAGATTAAGATTAATGTAGTGAAAAACAGAATCTATTTTGTCATTGAAGTATACTATAGACCATCCAAAGAGAAAGAGGAAATATATGTGGAATTCAGTAAATGGATCATAAATATGGCAGAAAAATAATGAAGTAGTTCTTCAATTATTCAGATGCCTAGTGAAGTTCTTTGCCAAGAACAGAGGCTTAGCCATTAATATGACAATGATTATTTCATTTTACAAAGATGGAATAAACATCAATTAGGAATTTTATCTTGGATGTGAGTTGTACCTGTAGGGAGGAACTGATTGCTGAAACAAAAAATGTTGAGTTCTTTGGTGAAAAGTTATTTGAAAAATCAGACTAGTAATAATGGTAGTCTCCTGTGAATGGATCCATTCTTTCTGGAGAGCAATATGGAACTATGCCCAAAGAGCAATAAAACTGTTCATACCCTTTGACACAGCAATTTCAATTCTAGGTCTACATGCAGAAGAAAATGTAAAAAACAAATGGGAAAAGTCTTACATTTTCCAAAATATTCACAGCAGCTCTTTTTATAGTGGAAAAGAATTGGAAATTGATGGGATGCCCATCAATTGGGAAATGGTTAAACAGGTTATGGTACATGAATACTATAGAATATTATTGTTCTATAAGAAACCATCAAAGGTCTGACTCTTAGAGAAGCATGGAATGAATTACAGGATCTGATGCTGAGAAAAGGGAATCAAGAGAACGATGTATACATCAGCAACAACATTATAATATAGACAGCCTAGATGGAAGCAACTCCTCTCAACAACTGTATTTGACTGATTGTGGACTAAATTATCCCCAGAGGAAGAAAAACAGAACAGAACACACAAGAAAAAACACCCCTTCTGAAGCTGATAAACACTTCATAAAAATTATCTCTTATGTATCTCTTTCCCTTAATCCTAATTCCTCATGCCAAAAATTACTAATTTGTAAACATGTTTAACAACAACAACAAATATATACATATACATATACATATATATATATATATATATATATATATATATATATATGTAAAATGCTAACCTAAATGTTCCCAGCTGAGGGGAGTGGGGTGTGAAGGGAGAGTGGAGAAAAATTTTGTAGCTTGGAAATATGCTTGTGCATATGGATGAAAATAATTAAATGAATTTTTTAAAAAACAATGATAGGGGCAGCTAGGTGGCATAGTGGATAAAGCACCGGTCTTGGAGTCAGGAGTACCTGGGTTCAAATCTGGTCACAGACACTTATTTAATTACCTAGCTGTGTGGCCTTGGGCAAGCCACTTAACCCCATTTGCCTTGCAAAAACCTAAAAAAAAGAAGAATGATAGACTGAAGAATGAAATTCTGAAGACACAAAAGGAAATAATTCCATTGGGTTGCCTGAAGAGACTAATACATATATATATATATATGTATTATTATGTATTATATATATGTATACACATATGTATATATATATATATATATATATATATACATATATATACACACAATGCTCACCAACATGAGATTTTTATATGTATAGAAGGTGAAAGGAAGAGTGGAAACAAGGAATGGATATAATAAAATGTTATGATCCTATAAAATTAATGTAATGAACGTGGAAACTCAGAATGTGCTGCTTGGTAAGTCAAGTTAAAGAAAATTAAACTTTTGTTTGTTTTATTTGATTTTCATTTATTTTGAAGGAAAGCAAATTAAAAAAGAAAGAGAGAAAATAGACAGTAAAGAGATGACCATTGCTTGATTTTCATTTTGGATTTGCTTTTATTTTCTGTTTTCCCTGTCAAGAGTGACCTTTGTATTAGAAAAGTTGGGACAGAATGACTAACAAGGAGTTAACAGGATAGGCACAACATTAGAACACACAGCTGCCCTTGATAAATTCAGGTCACATGGTCCCTAATGGACTACTAAATTGGCAACAGAAAGAAATGTTACTACTTATTCCTTGCCCTCTGTTGGTGGATGTTTGAAATCTCATGCAAGAGTGCAGTAGCAAAATGAGATTTAAGAGAGCTAATGCTAATGACATCCTGATTTTCAAAAAAAAGAAAGGAAACTGATTCTATAGAATTTGAGTCAGTGAGGCAGTCTTCAACTCCTGGGGAAACTTTAGAACAGAACATTCTGGAAAAGGTTAGAAAACTTAAAGATAATAAAAATAATGATGATGATGATGATGATGATGTCATCAGGCCAAACTAATTTTGATAGATACATAGTTTACATATATAGTTCAGTCTTCATAAAATGTTTTAAAAAGTTTACCATAATAATCTTATTGAAAGGAAAAGATAGAGACATGTAGAATAGATGCTAATTTATCTACCTTCTTTACACATGTCCCCTTTTCTGCAACAATTCAACCAACATCCTCATCACTTCTCATCTGTACTGTTGGAGCAATTCTTTTTCTGATCTTCCTATTTCAAGATTTCCTCCATTCTAAACTATTCTTCACAAAGTGACGATTACGTTTCTATAATGCAGATCTGAACTTGTCACTCCCACTCTTAAATTTAAAGTAATTATCAGGCAATGTGAGAATTACATTCTGCCCCTGCTGCCCTCCACTTCTCTACAAAGAAGAGATAGGTGATTTGTATTATCAATTCTACTTCTAGAATCAAATATAAACTCCTATATTTGGCATAATCTGGTCCCTTCTTATTTTTTTGTATCATTTTAAACATTAATCTTTCCACACACTCTATTTTTCAGTCATACTAGCTGTCTTTCTGAGCCTTACCATGATATTTCAGACATTATTTAGTTGGCACTTGTTTGTCCCTTTGTTTTGAATGCACTACTTCTTTACTTCTTCCTCTCAAAATCCCTGATTTCCTTCAAGGTTAAGATCAAGCCTAACCATCTATATGATTTTTTTCCCCCTGCTCTGCCATAGTTTTTAATACACCCCATCCATAGTGTGAGGGCCAAAGTGCTGACTTCTCAGAAACAGTGCTAAATTAGTCTAAGCCATAGGCCTCAGTTTCTATTTCTCAAGAATCAGGTGAACATGAGAACCTGGATCTCTGGTTAGAAAAATTATGTTATACTAACCATATAAGATGCAAACAAAGACAGACTCTCCCGGGAAAGCTTAGGTACACTCCCCCCTTCTCTTCGGACCATCAAGTTTGACCAATTGTTGTAAAGGTCAGCAGAAAAGAGGAGGGGGGAATGGGTTGTGGGTTTTGTGGGGTTTTTAAACCCTGCTTCAGCTTCTGTAATTTGACTTTTCCTGCTCTTTCTCTCACAGAGAGTTAGGAACTGCCCCGCTTCTTGCAAGAACCAAATTAAATTTTAACTCTTTGCTGCCACTTTGAGAAGACTCCAAGTAGTCATTTTGGGTTAGGACTCAATATCCCACACAATAGCTACCTTATAGTCATTTCGTATACTTAGGATGATAGCTATCATTTATACAGGACCTTAAAATGCGCAAAGAACTTCATGTATTAGCTCATCTGATCTTCACAAGCCCAAGGGACAGGAGGTACTATTAATCTCTTTTTTATTGATGAAGAAATTGAAACTGAGAATACTTATTATCTGACCCAGATTGCAAAGCTAGCTAGGTGATTGCTACAAGATTTGAACTTGTTTTGCTGACTCCAAATCCAGGGTTCTTACCTGTCTCTTACCTAGCTATCTCCTCTACAAAGGTAAGCAAACTGATGTCAAGGAACTGTTCTATCTCTTATTTTTTATAATTTTATATTTTATAGAGAGAGCTTAGTAGAATGTACATAGTAGGTGCTTAATAAGTAATTGTGTGACTGAATACATACTGGACCTCTATAAGATCTCATTGAGTAGGAAGCTAAGCCACTAAGCCACAGTTGTGCACAATTTCAGACTACACATCTTTATCTTCTTATCTTGCTTAATGCGTATTCTCCCCTACATGTTTCTTGCTTTCACCTCTTGCTGTTAAACCTACAGTCAAACCAATACAGTCATTAACTGGAGAAAGAGTATGCTAGTAGATTCTCACCAACCCTATGACTTTGCATTCCAAAACCCTCCCCTGCCCCCATCACTACCCTAAAAGGATTCCCCTTCTTCAACTGGAATGTAAACTTTTTTTTTTTATATTTTTGTACTCAGGACTTAATATGCTGTCTGACATATAGCAGATAGTTAATTTGTTCATTCATAAGTGGATTCAAAATCGGTTGGATGACTAGACTCAAAATGTGAGTTGCTGATGGTTCAATTTTATTTTGAAAGTCTCCTGGGCAGAGTCTGAAAGATCTGTGCTTAATGTTTTGCTATTTAACATTTTAATCAATGACATGAATAAAGACATAGAGATGGCACGTTTGTCAAATTTACAGATGAGCAAATCTGGGAGGAATAGTTAGAAACCAGAAGAAATCCAAGACCCACCAAGATTTTGACATAATAAAAAATTGGAATAATCAAATATAAAGAAAAATAATGGAGATTAGTGTCAACATTCATAATCAGGTTCAAAAAGTATGTCTTCCTAGTATAGGAGAGAGAGGGGCATTTTGTGTACACCAGTCTGGGGATATTAAATAACTAGAAGCTCGATAGTGTAATATCACCATCCCCACAAATACTTGTGATATTGTGATCCAAGAAGAATGGTAGAGTGTCCAGGGCATGGTCTCTCTCTATTCTCTGACTTCATCACATTTCATCTATGTTATTATGCGCTAGATATCACTAGATAGTACTAGATATTACAATTTAAGGAAGGCATTGATCATTTAGATCATATTCATAAGAGGACAACTGGGATAGTGCAGAACCTTGAGTTCATGTCATAAGTGGATTGTTTTAAGAAAAAGAAACTGGTAATATGTAGGCTGGAGAAAGTTTATGGGGAATAAAATAGATTTAAATTGAAGTACTGTTCTCGTGAAGGTGGGATTAGGGCCAGGTAGTAGAAGCTGCAAAGATGCAAGTTTAGATTTAGGATCAGGAAAAGATTTCTCACAATTGGACCTGACTAAAAGCAAAACTGTGATCTATTATAGTTCTGATTTTCTCTGATTTTATAATTGATTAGCACTAGGTTTGATTCTAACAACAATTCAAAGTGGCTTTCTTTTAAAGTTCCTTACATTTACAGTCTTTAGTAATTCTGCATACCATTTATCCTACTTCTGCTTGTTATACTCTTAGAATCCCTAGTTTTCTTCAAAGATGAGCTAAAAATATCCCTTCTTATATCAAGTCTTCCCTCATCATACTTGTTATTCACCAGTTGTATCCTTCTCAAAACTGCCTTGTACATTTTTTTGCATGAGTTTATCCATATCGATGTTACTTCCTAGGATATAATGTAAGTTTCTTGAGGATGGGGACATTTTCTTTTGCTTTTGTTTTTCTAATCCCCTGCTTATAATTCATTATCTATGCAAAAAGTATATGGTTAGTACCTGTCTTCATTGATTGATTATTTATGGGCCACGAAAAAGTGGTACTGCAAAAGTTTTAGTTAAAAAAAATATTAAATTGAGTTTTAAAAGTCTCTATTAAGCCCCTACTTACATATGCTCAACACTTTGCTAAATGTTGGGGATATAATACATGAAAGAAAATTCTTCTGGTTCTCAAAGAGCTTGCATTTCACTAAAAACGTTTAAATATTAGGCCTTATTTCCTGTCTATCTTTCTATTTTATATGTCCAGCAAGATGGTTCAGCTTTTATAATTTACTACAAGATTAGTCTCCACTGAATCAAGGAAATAGTTCTGTTCAATCATTTTATATCTGAAATATTGTATGTTAGGATTTCAGAGATGAGCTCAAATTAAAATTGATCTAGAGCTGCTACAAACTGTAATGAGACTTTAAAAATAAAGAATCTATTTATTTGAATTAACATATGACCTAAACCTTGAGCTACTCTTTTACTAAGCAGAAATTCACACAAAACTTTTATGTAATTTTTCTCTCAATCTTTTTATTATAACAGAAGTAACTAAAACCCATGGAGATTAAATGATTTGTCAGAAATCACACAAGTTTTAAAAATTAAGATTTGAACCCAGGTTCACTGACTTTCTAAGCCAATGCTCTGAATTTTCATGCCTCTCAATGCCTTTTGATGAAACAAAATGAGTCTAGATGGCAGTGTATATAGGATATTGGAATAGAGAACAGAGAGCTCCAGGTTCACATCTTTAAAAATGTGATTCTAGGCAAATCATTTAATCAATCAATTTCTCAGACAAATCATTAAAATTAGGAGATGAAGATTAGAGTGCCTGTCAATCTTCATTTAGAAAGGTACATCATTTTAAACAGGAATCTCCTATGTCGATGAAATCATTATTTTGAACCAATTTCCTCCCCATTGTCTATGGTAACTTTCTAAATAATGAGGTTTGCCTATTTGCTTCTCTTAATTATATCAACTTTATTGTGGATATTCTTGTGGCTTTTTTTCCCCCCTGAGACCATGATTGTGCCTTTAATTTTGTTTTGGGAGAAGGGGTGAAGTTGGTGGCTACTGGGTTTTTTTAAGCCTTTCAAAGCATTGTATTTTGATCTATCTCCTTATTTTCCCTTTAAATGTTTCTATTTTTTAAATGTTTCCTATTTGTAGCAAATTGTTAGTTTCCTTCTCTATCCTGCTATTTTTTTCATTTTTATCATTTTTTAAAAACTTTTTTTATTTTTTATTAAACATTTTTATTTAAAGTTTTGAGTTCCAAATTCTATGCCAGTCTCCCTCTTCTCCCTCTCTGAGATAGTAAGAAATTGATATAGATTATACATGTGCGATCATGTTAAACATTTCCTTACTAATCCTTTTGTACAAGAAGACTCAGATGAAAGAAAAAAGAAAAGAAAAACGTGAAAAATTGAATGCTTCTTGTCTCTATTCAAACAATATCAGTTCTTTCTCTGAGGGGAATAGGAAGCTTCATCATTAGTCCTTTGTGATTGTCTTGGATCATTGTGTTGCTGAAAATAGCTAAGTCATTTACAATTCATCATTTCTTAAAAGAGGATAATTCATTAGGGAATTTAATCTATTCACATATTCACATGTTGTTAAGTTTTTGTTTTGCTCCACTAAATCCTATCTACACTCATGAGCACTCATACAAATACACACACGCACAAACACACACATAAACACACAAACATATATACATATAAACATACATTTACTCTTGTTTTTACAAAAGCAATTAGGTTTTTCAGTTTATTTTGACTTTGCTAATCTGGACTCAGGCTCCTTTCTCAATTCCATCTTTATGTTTTATTTCTCTGATCAATCCCTAACTTTTAAATTTTCTTTTATTTCTATTTTCTCATTATTTTACCTTTTTCTTTCCCAGATCATGTAAGAATTATTCAATGATCTCTGCTCCATTCCTCCCTCTCATCTCATCCATTCTTCTATCTTTATGATATTCTTTCAAAAATCCATATTCCAAAGTAAATTATTTTTAGTGCATTCCATTCTTTAGCCTTTCCCGTCTCAAATTTTCTAGAACCTATAACTAGTACTCCTAATTCTTGACAAGAAAGAGAGGATACTCTAGAAAGAATTATGCAACCCTGTTCTGGGGGACCATTCTTGTTACTTTTCTTTTTTTCTCATTTTTTCATTCTTTTAATATCCCATCTTCCCTGCAAAACAATGGACCCCTCTTCTGAGCCTGCCTAGGACCCCAAAATCTTCTTCCTCCATAATAAGAATAGTACCAATAAGTATGAGCACTCTTGTGAAAACTACTATGAAGGTCGCAAATTCTCCAGAGATTCATTGTCAGAACCTTGGTTCACCCTCCCTCCCTACTTTATGATGTTCCTTTGTGCTACTATTAAATCATTTTCTTTTTCTTGCTACACATTGCCCCACATACTACCGACTATTTTTGACCAACTTGCAGAGCTTTCTGAGCTCATGTTGTAAAATCAGCCACAGCCATATATGTTGTGTGCTCACCCCGATATCATGACATCATTTTGGTCTTCTTTGAGCACGAAGGACAAATAACTGCCCCACCTTTCCACCCCTAAGATTCTTAGCTTACTTCCCACAACCCTAAAGGCAGGGGAGAAATTGAAAGTTTCTCATTTAATTATAATATAATTAGACTAGTCTATCAAGAGCTGTGCCCTTCTTTCTACTTTTCCTATCTAATAGTATTCCTCTATATATTATCCCAGTATCAAGCTCTATATGAGAAAATTTTTTTGCCTAAAATATTATGGTCCTTTCCCATCTACTCTTCTCTGGATTTTTTTCTCATATTTTTTCTCTGATGTTCTTTAATACAGCAATACTCTATCTTTTCATGGTCACCTAATAATTTTATCTATAAAATAAATTAAACAAAGCAAGTAGTTACTTCTGCCCTATATATACACACTTGTCAAAGCCTCACCTTATTAAAAGGAGACCTTTTGTTATTTTCTAAAGTAATACTTTTTTAGTTCTGATTAATTGTTTAGAACATAGAATACCTGTTACATCTATGGGTTTGTCTACAGGAATAACCTATTTCAATTGCTCCATTTACATCCATTGATTTCTTGCAACATTGGTGTAATTCTATACTATTCTATTTGATTCTATTTGGAATTTGAAGGGTTTCTTCTGCAAAATTTGTTCTTAAGAATATGTTTGTGAAATTATGACATTTTTAAATGAGTTATATTTGAAGCCTATTTCTAGGAGTGTTTTGAATATACTTTGAATTACATTTTGCTATATGCTTCCAAAATCTCTGTGTAGTGGGGTTTTTTTAAACAAGATTTCTTGAAATGTACTAAAGGGTTTACTTTTTAATAATGACCTTCTGGAAAATATATAATACTTAGATTTTTGTCTTTGCATTGTATATTCAAGTTCCAGAGTTTTGGTTGTAAAGCAGTCATGTATCCTTTCCATTGTTTTGGAAAAAAAATATTTCACTAATGTTCTTTCTGTTTCTATATTTTTATCTTCCATTTGCTATTTTCTTTTGCTTCATTTTTTCAAGACAATGGAATTAAATGATTTGCCTAAGGTCACACAGCTAGGTAATTTTTTAGGTATTTGAGGTTAGATTTGAACTCAGGTCCTCCTGATTGCAGGGTCAGGGCTCTATCCACTGTTCCACATTAGCTTTTTCAAATATCTCCCTAAAAATGTAAAATGTCCCTTGTCTTTTGTTCTAAAATTTTTGTCTCGTCCTATACTTTCTGATTGCTTTCTTAAAAGTTTTCTAATTGTTGTCATTTAAAAAAAAGTTTACTTAATTATTTAATTATTTTAAAATTATTGAATAGATATGGAAGTTTGTAAATTTTCTCCCATTGGCATTTCAGGGGAACCTTTAATAATTTATTGTAATAGTTATTTGAAAGGCAAGATGGCAAAATAAATAAAATGCTATCATTGGATTTAGAAAGATCCAAATTCAAATACTGCCTCTGACAATTATTAACTGTATTTCACCAAACAAGTTACTGAACCTAAATACCAGCTTTCTTATCTGTCAAATAAAGTGCTTGGATTAGATAGTCTCTAGAGTCCCTTTTCAATCCATAACACTAAAGTTCTCTTTGGTGAATTTTGGCTCAGTTTCCTATATTTAGAATTGCTTGCCATTGTGAAAGTTATTTTCTCTAAATGTTTGTTCCTTTTCCATTAAATAAGTTTTTTCCCCTTCTAGGAATCACTGTAGATTTTTCTATAACATACTTGCTAAAAACAAACAAATAAACAACAGTTACCATTGTTACTATTAATGTTTTTCCTATAAAAAGTCTAGTCACTGTTGCTATTCCTTATTCTCAATTAAACTCAGATATTTGTTTCTCTCAAAAAATGAGGGTGAACAGTTGAGATACTTCTGTAGTTTAGTTTGTAACTAAATTAGGGTGTATTCTCTACATCTATTTATTTATTTATTTATTTATTTATTTGTCTGTTTATTCATCTATTTATTTATTCATTTATTTATTTATTTGTTTGTTTGTTTGTTTGTTTGTTTGTTTTTAGGTTTTTGCAAACCAAACGGGGTTTAGTGGCTTGCCCAAGGCCACACAGCTAGGTAATTATTAAGTGTCTGAGACCAGATTTGAACCCAAGTACTCCTGACTCCAGGGACAGTGCTTTATCCACTATGCCACCTAGCCGCCCCTCTACCTTTATTTAACACTCACCTGTGTTCTATCATTTTCAATGAGAAAGACTTTTTGTCCCATTCCTAATCTGACTCTGGCCACTACTTATAAAGGGGTTATGTTAGATTCCCACCCAGAACCAGGACATTGCTAAAAGGGTTCCTAGAAGCCTTTGCATTTGTTTTCTATCTTTCACTCTTTCTGCAACTATAATTCTGATAAATATCTCTTTGCAGTCTGGTGAAGCATAAAAGTCTTTGTTCAAAATAATAGTGTTTTAAATACATATACATATATAAACTTATATATTTATATCTACATTCATATACATACTCACATATACACATACAAGAGGAAACTCTATGGCACAGTGGATAGTGCACTGGTCTTGGAGTCAGGAGGACCAGACTTTGAATCCAGCCTCTGACACGTACTAGCTGTGTGATTTTGGACAAGTCACTTATCTCAGACTGTCTTGCTTTCAGGGTCATCTCCAGTCATCCTGATTTATATCTGGCCACTGGACCAAGAAAGCTCTGTATGAGGACATGAGATTGATGAGTTAGGAGAGCCCCCCTCACTCAGATCCAATTCATGGGCTTGTCATGTACTTCCCTGATATTGTGGTCTTCTTTGAGAATGAAGGGTAAACATTATGTACAGCTATATGCACAAACTAAAGGACAGCCCGAGTGTTAAGAACTTCCATTTTTCCCTTTGTTGTATTAATAGTTGTAATCAGTTAACACATTTCTGAAGGCTTCTTCCATTTAGTTTCTTGACCTCTAGACTCTATGCATTGTTACATTCCCTTCACTTTTATTTTTCAATTGACTAGACTGATTCTCAGATCCTGAAATCAACCTGGTCTTTGAGATCACCCGTAGTCATCTCAAAGGTTTACCTCTAAAAGTCAATATCTAAAATTATCCAAGGGTTGCCATTCCTTGAATCAGTTTTGGGAAGAAGGAAGAGAATTGTTCTGGGAAGTCCAAAGTCTCTATTCAACTCTGAGAACAAGGTCTCTTAAAGAGTTTCCCAAGGGTTTTACATCAAAAGTGCTTTTACTAAAATTGTCAAAACTAAAAGAGTTGAAAGACTACTCAAGGAATTGTAGGTAGACTGTGGGAGTAAAGTAGTAGTAAGGAATGGAACTGAGGAGAGAAACAGGAAGAAGGAATGGATGAGCTGGCCTTTTTTTGTTTCTGTTTTTCTACAAGAATTGTCTTGTTTTGGATTCTTTCACATTTATTCATGTTGTTGATGCATTTTTCACTACTTGGATCTCTTATGTTATATTATTTAGTATTGTGGGGGAAAACAAAATATATTATTTAGTATCATAAGATACCTCTCACTAATCTCAAAATTTTGACCATCAAATTTTAGAAAGAAAATATAAGACGTTGCTCATGAGGGGTGTTCAAAGAAACTAACAATAGTTAGCCTGAAGGAGAGAATATTTTCAGGATATTATTTGGAACAGAAATTAAGACTTGTTCTATATAACTCTGTGGGCTAGAACTAAAGCCAATGTGAAGAGGGTACAAAGAAGCCAATTGTACAAAAAAAGGACAATTTGCCCAAATTTGAGCATTCTAAAAGTGGAATGTCACAAGATAGCAAACTCTGGTTCCCTGGTGATATTTAATCATATGCCAAACATCTACTTGTCAAGGATGTTTTAGAAAGGATTCAGGTTTCCCCAGGGCTCAGTGTTTCCATGATTCTATGAACTTTTCTGTAATGATTATTTTCCTGAGTCCCATTAAATAGTTTTTCTTGTTTTTGACTCTAGAGTGAATTATTTCATATTCTTTTAAAAAAAGAAACACTTGTTCAGAAGAATAGTCATATGATTTGATAAATTCATAATTACAAGAACACTTAGAGGAAGATTACTTCACTCAATAGTTCAAAGTGCAGTTGAAATAAATTTTCAAATAATACTCCCACTCTCTCATTTAGAAAATACTTCGTTTTTTGTTTACTCAGCATTTCATTATGAAATTAAGTTGTACTGTAGAGTAAAAATGAGGGCCTATTGCATTCTATTGCATGGAAAATGCATATATACTGTGGGAGAAACAAGTGTCCCTTAAGCCTTGTACTAAATTCAAGAGTCATATGAAGGTTAAAGAAAGGCAGACACGGGGCTAAATTTGGGAGTTTTTTGTTTCTTTTAAGAAAGGAGCAAAATGGAGAAAGTAGAAGAATAAACTATGGAATAAATGGAGAAATGGAACAATATGGGATGAATCATATTAAATATACAAAAATATGAAGGAATAAGTGATCAGAGCAAGTATTTTATATACTGTATTATCTGAAATAGTCAAAAGAGAGCTAGAATTATAGAAAATTCAGAATAGATATATATTCATTTCAACAGGGAAATCATTTGGGTCAGAGGGAAAAGTGGGATTTAGGTGGATAGATATATTAGGGAAGGCATAATCATAAACAGATTAGACTTCTACTATGTAGGACTGATGATGTCAGGGATTGAAATGATAGAAAGAATGAGGCAGCTAAGTAGTATAGTAGATGATATACTCAAGTAGTAACCACAACAACCTAAATCCAATTATTGCCTCAGACACCATATCTATGACTCTGGTTTAGTCTGTATCCTTCAATTTTCTGATCTGAACATTGAGTGGGTTGGGCTCACTGGTCCTTAAATTACCTTCAAGTTCTTAATCTATCATCTTATTCACAATTTTCAAGGAACACTTGTTAAAAAACCAAACAAACCAAAAACTATACACCATGATATAAAGAAATAATATATACATGTAGAAAAATAAAACTTTGAAAGTTATTCTTTGATAACAATAATGAAATAAAATTACAACCAGAGAGGATGAATTTGAACAGAGTTTTCAGTCTCAAAGGAAAACTAATATAGTTCTAAAAAACTATGTGGATTAGAAAACAAATCATAGAACTACAGATTTTTAAAATTAAAAAAATTTGACAATGTAGCAAAATTTTTAGTAGCAGCCAATGCAGTAAGTAGGGGAAATTTTATGTATTTTGGTATAACCCTTACAATGTTCATAGTATATAATTTTTCTATTTCAAGAAATTCTTGCATATTCATTAGATACTTTCTTTAGATTTTTTTATGATTTCTTCCTATTTTAGTAACAGGACCATATTTGTCTTAAAGAAAGAGCTTGATAAGAGGTCTTATTCCTCTACTTCTACAAATAATACATTGACTCTCTGGATCTTTCAGAATCTGATAGAATTCCCATATGAACTTGAGTATTTTTTCCATTGAGAGTTAATTACTAACTAATCAATTTATAATTTTGAAATGAGATTTTTTTAAGCTCTTTAATTATTATCTTGGGTAATTAAAATTTTTGTAAATATATTTTCCACTTATTATTTTTGAATTATAATTGGACAAACTAATTTTTAATAATTTCCTTAATTCCTTTCCAGTTGTTTTTAAATTTATACAATATCAACAAAAGAGAATAAAGAACAGATTAAATAATTATAGATACAATTAATCACTAAACAATGCTATCAAATTTGAAAAAATTAATTGATGAAATGGAAAAATTGATTAAAAAACTAATAGAACAGGGAGAAATTTTTCACCAATTTGATAAAAAAGAGAAAATTTCCACAATCTATGATCCAATGATCTTATAAAATTAAAAAAAGTAGAATTCACAACATGTTAATCAACCAGAGGATTCTATTTTTATACTGAATTGGATTTAAGGAAAAGGTAGATAAAGAAAGAGATTACAAGGTTATAGAGAGATTATCAAAGAAAGGAAGATAAGTGAGACAGAGACAGAGAAAGAGAGAGATGACAGAGAGAGTGTAAAGTAGTCCTGTTTGAGGAACTTGGTTTAAATCCATTGTTCTTGATTGTGCTGATTACATTTATTGAGCAAAGACCTCATTTATTTTTTCATGGTAACTTGGGGATCAATTAAATTAAAATTTTCATCCAACTTTAAAATTCCTGTTAAGATAGCTTTGAACTTGTTAAAATAACTCCTCTTATTTACTCCTCAAAACAATAAAACATGATAAGGATAATTACAGATTGTGAAACTGCTCTCTTCAGTTCCAGTCTGTGCTTTCTCAATTAAAAATATAGCATTTGATGATTTTCTCCCAGGAGGTTTCTCTTTGCAATTCCTCACAAACTAGGCAACCATGTGAGCAGATATGAGTTAAGTGATGGAACTATAATCCACAAACCAAGCTATGAAGCAAATTGATTTTTATATGAGAGAACACTTTTACTCAACATTGTTTTTAGCTCCAACTGGGTCATTGAAAAGGGCTTGAGTGAGGTAAACTTTTGCTGCCTGTATATTTTCAAGTTCTCTACAAGAATAAGGATACCAAATGAAAACAACAACTTAAGATATTTGCAACTAAGTGTTCTTGAACCAAGGAGTAACCATAATTTGTAATATTTTATGAATTTATAGCATGGCTTGAATATGCTTTCTTTTCAGAGCTAGGTTTATTCAAATTTGTAGGAAGGAATAAATATTTCCTGAGCAACATCTGAGAAAATGCAAAATTTCTGAATACTTTTCTCTCAAAGAAAAGTTCATTTACAGGTTTGTATCTAGAGTCTAAAGGGAAGAAAGAAGGCTTCCCGTAAACTTTAACTGCAGAGTTGCATGTTCCCTAAGAATACTTAGTTCTATAGCATATTAATTTCAATTTCACTTTTTAGTCCATAATACTTTTTAAAATGATATTTTACATTTTTCCCAATTGAATATAAAAACAATATTTAACATTTATTTTTTTTCTAATTTTGTGTTTCAAATTTTCTTGTTCCCCTCTTCCTCCATTGAGAAGACAGGTAATTTGATATAGGTTTAATATGTGCAATTATGCAAAACATTTTTTCATATTGGTTGTGTTGTTAAAGAAGAACAAAAAGTGAATAATAATATGCTTTCTCCTGTATTCACACTCCATCATTTCTTTCTCTGAAGGTGGATAGCATGTTTCATCATAGGACTGTTAGAAATGTCTTGGATCAACCTTAATGGACTTGCTCATTCTATCAATGCAACAGTCAGGCACAATTTGGGGGTTTCTGCGATGGAGAATACCATCTGTAAATTCAGAGAAAGAATTGTGAAGTTTGAACAAAGACCAAAGACTATTACATTTAATTTAAAAGGAAAACCATGTTATTTTATTATGCAATTTTGCTATCCCTTATACTTTATTTTTCTTCCTTAAAGATATGATTTCTCTCTCATCACATTCAACTTAGAACAATATATACCATGGAAACAATGTTAAGACTAACAGACTGCCTTCTGGGAGGGGGGGGGATGATGGGGGGCAGAAACAAGATTAAAGGAAAAGTTGTAAAATTCAAAGTAAATAAAATCTTTCTAAAAGTAAAAAAGAGAAATGTCTTGGATCTTTATATTGCTGAGATAGTTATCATTCATGATTAATCATCACATTATATTGTTGACAATATGTGCAATGTTTTTCTGGTTCTGCTTACTTCACTTTGCATCAGTTCCATCTAAGTCTTACCAGAGTTTTCTAAAATCATTCAGTTTCTCATTTCCTAACAATAGTATTCCAAATATGTGTGTGTATGTATGTATCATATATATTACAAAGTATTGAACCATTCACCAATTGAGAAACATGTCATCCATTTCTAATTCTTTTCCATCATAAAAAGAGATGCTATTAAGATTTTTGTACATATAGGTCCCTTTACCTTTTTCAAAAAAAAATGTCTTTGAGATATATACCTAGTGATGAACCAAAATAATTTTTGAATATATTATTCACTGGCATCAGGCCTTTTTCTCCTACCCCCAGATCTCAGTTTGGTACATATTGGAAAAATAAATCTGCATAGCTTATTTAGCTAGTGTGATCAGGAAATGAGGCAGTTAGGTGGCTCTATCAGTGGATACATTCTCAGTTCTAGAGTCAGGAAGATCTGGCTTCAAATCTTGCCTCAAATACTTGCTTTCTCACTCTGAATAAGTCAATTACCCTTATTTGCCTCATTTCCTTCCTTTTTAAAATGAAACAGATTTTTTTTTTAGGTTTTTGCAAGGCAAATGGGATTAAGTGGATTGCCCAAGGCCACACAGCTGGGTAATTATTAAGTGTCTGAGACTGGATTTGAACCCAGGTACTCCTGACTCCGAGAATGGTGCTTTATCCACTGCGCCACCTAGCCACCCTCTAAAATGAAAGGGAAAAAGAAATGGCAAACCACTCTAGTATCTTTGCCAAGAAAACCTCAAAATAAATCATAAAGAATTGAACATGAATGAAAATTACTAAACATAAACATAATTAGGAATGCAAAATTTAACTCTGTGCAAACTTTTGAAAGTGAATTTCTTGAGAGATTATTATATTTATATTTATTATACTTTCTAAACCTTTAACCAAAGCATTCGATTTGATAAAACAAATTGCTTTCACAAAGTCTCATCATTGCATTTTCTTTAAAAACATATTATACCAGAAGAACTAAGCAACTGAACAATAATAGAAATATTTTGTTTTATTAATAAATGCACAAAATTTTCATTTTGCAATTAAAAGCATCTTTAGGGGTGGCTAGGTGGCGCAGTGGATAGAGCACCTGCCCTGGAGTCAGGAGTACATGAGTACAAGTCTGGCCTACGACATTTAATAATTGTCTAGCCTTGTGGCCTTGGGCAAGCCACTTAATCCCATTGCCTTGCAAAAAAAACTAAAAAAAAAAAAGGATCTTTAAGAGGTCATCAACATCTCCACCTCATTCCAGAATGCAATTCTCTCTACAACAAATCAAACAACCTCCAGTGAGAAGGACATCCCACTTCTCCAGTGAATCCATCATCCCATTAAGATTTCAGGCAAGTCTTTGCTGATTCAAACCCATATTTGCTTCATTTCAACTTCCACTCCAATGGAACTAGTAAAATTTTTAATTTATATAATAGTCCTTCAAATTTTTGGAAATCGACATCAGATGGTCTGGGTTTTTCTTTGGTATTATTAGACATAATAAAAAGTCAACAGTCCTAGAATATACATGTGATAGACCTAGAGCTTGCTAAGTCCTCAGAGTTCATTGGATCCACCTCAAATATTTTGTAGATGAGGAAACTTAAAACAGTAAGTTCAAGGGACCTGCTCAAGGTGATACAGTTGCAAGTCTCAGAGGCAGTATTTGAATTTATGTCCTTTATCTCCAGAATCTATGCCACTATGTCACAAATGTATACTGGATAACTGGAGAATATAAAGATATTTAAGAGAGGCTATGTAGAGATATTGAAGTGATGCAGTAGATAGAATATTAGTCCTGGAGCCAAGAGAACCTGAGTTCAAATTCAGCCTCATTTACTAACCTATGTGACCTTGAGTAAGTCACTTGACCCCAATTGAAGAAAGAGAAAAGAGAAAGAAAGAGAGAGGATATCTGAACTCTAGATGTTTTAAATTCAGTAATGGAGTTAAATGCTCCTAAAATATGTACAATACAAAGCTTATATATGATGTATGTCACATTAGTAACAGGTTGCACAATGGATGGATTGCTGGACCAGTCAGGAAGACTTGAGTTCATAACTGCCCTCAGACATATTATCTATACGACCCTTGGCAAGTCATTTAGCTTCTACTTGCCCCAATTTCCTCATCTTAAAAATGAAGCTAATACTAGCACTTACCTCTCAAGATTGTTGTGGGAATCAGATAAAAATAATGACTATGACAAGTTTAGCACAATGTCTAGCATATGATAAAAGTAGTGAATTCTATTTAAACATTAGCTATTATTGTTGATAATAATAACTATTATTATCATTACTATGAGTATTCAAAGGAAGAGCTTACAATGGACTTGGACTATCAGATCTATGAACAGGAAAAAAGTGCCTAACCAAAAAGGAATAGAGAAGATGACTGAAAATAAAATGGATAATTAAAATTTTTTTGAAATAACTTTGCACAAATAATAAATAAATCTAAGATTAAAAGGAAGACAACCAGAGGAAAATCTTTGCAGCAATTTTCTTCTATAAAAATTTCATTTCCAAGCTATATCAGGAACTGGTTTAAATTTAAAATAATTCATTCCCCAATTGATAAATGTTCTATGGCTATGAACAAATAGTACTCTTGAGAAGAAATCCTGGCAATCAATAGACATGAAAAAAGCATTGATCTGGGTCTTGAAAAATAAAATTTTATTAATGGGAATGGAAGGAAGGTAGTTTAGAGAAAAGATATAGTATGTGCAAAGAGAGGTAAGAAAGTACATGTGTTTTCATATAATTGGGTCATAGTGAAGGAAATTGATTAATAACTGTTAGTTAAATCAAATTGCATTGAATTTGGCTAGAGATAAAGGTTAATCTAAAGTAAGGGTTATTAATCTTGGATGAGCCAAAGACCACCAAGGCAGGCATGCTTGGATAAATTTCAAGCTTTCTTTAAATTTGGAAACAGGATGAAAAAAATATGTATACATACATATGTATATGTATATGTATACATGTGTCTATATGCATATATGTGTATATATTCATATATATATATACACATCCTCATTTTAATCAGCCTTTGATTGTATCATAACCATTTCTTCCATTTATAAATATAAGTAAAAACATTCTGAGAAGAGGTCTATAATTTTCTTCATAGTTTCAGAAATTGATAACTAAAAACAAACAAACCAATAACCCAACTGGATATAAGAAATGAAATAATAGCAGATAAGAATAAGCCTGAAAAGACATATTAGACCAGATTAAACAGGACCTTCAATGACAGACAAAGGAGTGTAGACTTCATCTGTTAAATTATGAGTAGGTAAACCTTGAAGGATTTTGAATAAAAAGGATTGAATAGATGAGTGATTATTAAGATTGTTATGAAAGAGATTAATGGGGCAATTGAGATCAGAAAGGATTGAAGATAGTGATACCAGTTGGGAGTCATGGGATTATAACTTCAGAGATAAATGAAGTTGTAGAGGTCATCTAGTTGGATCTATTGTAATAACGTAGGTTAAAAGTAGCA
This sequence comes from Macrotis lagotis, assembly GCF_037893015.1. Lineage (NCBI taxonomy): Eukaryota > Metazoa > Chordata > Mammalia > Peramelemorphia > Peramelidae > Macrotis > Macrotis lagotis. The sequence continues at coordinate 284,911,375 of NC_133659.1, forward strand.
AAGGTTTCAACCAAGCAGCTGTGATGTATTAGAGCGATTCCCAACCCCCATCCCCACCCCCACCCCCGACTTGGAATCAGAATACAATCTCAGTCAAGTTACTTTTCCATTTAGACTCATTTTCCCTATCTGCCAGGTAAAGGGGATTAGATTACCTTAATCCATAATGTATCTTCCAGGTCTCATTTTATCAGGACAGTGAATGAGAACTTGAAGAGAAATCTGCTTATTTCACTTTCTCAAATTTTTCTTATTGGAACTCAGCAAAGAAATATTATTGAAGCTGAAAGTCCACTTTTGCTCTTTCAGAGTCTAGTTTTGCAACCTTTGAAAAAAGTAAAATGTTTCATAAATTTCATATGAACTCATTAACTTCAACAGTGAAGGTGTGGAAGGCTACATGCTTACTTTTCCTGGCCAAGTGGGTTGCATATAATAAAACACCTATCTCTTTGGGGACTTGAATTTAGCAAGCCATCTGCCAGAAAAAAATTAAAGAGGACAGCATTACTCATGAGGGAAGACTTGGGTCTGACTCACAAGACTAAACAGTACTGAAAATGATCTATATTTCTTTTTCTTTCAACAAAGTTAAAGTTTCCATTCTTATAAAAATGTTATATGCCTAAAGGTCAAACCTTTTAAATAGGTTTCTGTGTTGTGGCATCAAAAAATAGGCTAATAAGAGTACTAAAGGGATTATTCAAGAGATGTAACCCCATTTTCTCTGATCTACCCTACATTCCAGCACTTAGAGACTTTATGTATTTCATGTATATCAACCCCTAGTTGTTCGCATTCATTCCTCACAGATAGGACTCCTTCCTTGGCACAGTTGCTGCCTAGAACAATCATGTGAATGCAACGCATGCAGGTACATGCTTCAAAGACAGCTTTGGTGAAAAACCTAAAAGAACGTGCTGGACACTTGGAAAAGATAAGCATAACTGGCACAGCTGTCAGCTCTCTCCATTTTCATTTCTTATATACAGTACCGCAATGTAGGACATCTAATAATAAGCGTCCTCTCCTCGCAAATGACAGATGGGCTTTTTTCCCCGAACACTTTTTGACTGTCCAAGTTATTACATAATTTTCAACTTTTTTTAAATAGATGAAATTTTGTAGTTTTCATCCTTTTTTGGTCCCCTCCTCCCACAATTCCAGGACATCTCATTGTTTTCCTAAACAACATAAGGATAGATCTCTAAAAGGAAGTCACAAACTGATCTAAGTAAAATTAATAGCACAAGGACAAAAAAATGTCTTACACAATAACAGAATTCCAGATTTGGAACTGGACAGGTTCTTGGAGTTATATATATACCATAGATCATATTTTGTAGTTTAAAAACAAGTCTTTTAGAGATGAAATGAATTGTTCTAAGCTTCTAAATGACCAAGACAGGACTCAAACACAGGTCCTCTGACTCCAAATATAGTCTTCTTCAACTATAAAAATTTATTTTCCAAATGTAGAGCACTTTGTGGGTCCAATGCTCATAATTTGATATGGCACTGGAATGATCTTAAAGATCTTATAATGCAATGCTCTCATTTTAGAGATGAAAAAATTGAAGTCCATTGAAAGCAAGTTACTGCTCCAAGGTCCCAAAGAGGTAAACATCAGAGGTTTAATTTGAATCAAGGTCTTTACTCCAGGGTCAGTGTTCTCTCTACTTATATCTTGTTTGATGCATACGAGTTAGATGGGATAGTTACTAAAATTTCCAAATTACAGATGATGAAACTGAGGTCCAGAGAAGTCAAGGGACTTTTATTGCTCTTTGATTAGGAGCATAAGAGATGATTTGGGTAAAATAGAATTATTTGACTATTTTTATATTTCTATTTTCTCTTTCAAGGAGAATAAATCTACAGACTAGAAAAGATAAAAACAAAATTGTTTAATATAGTATTTGAATCCTGGATAACAATGGAAATGGTAAAAGAATTGTTGCTGGGCATCAAAAAACCATATTCCATGGTACTAAAAAAAAAAGATAGATATGATGATCTTTACTGCCCTCATTTTCAGTAAAAGGAAGATAGTGGACTCTATAAAGCTAGTGAATTTTGGGGTGGCTAGGTGGTGCAGTGGATAAAGCACTGGCACTGGAATCAGGAGTACCTGGGTTCAAATCTGCTCTCAGACACTTAATAGTCACCTAGCTGTGTGGCCTTGGGCAAGCCACTTAACCCCATCTGCCTTGCAAAAACCTAAAAAAAAAAAACCTAGTGAGTTTGAATTTGATTCCTTAAAATATACTAGAGTAATTAAATTAAATTAAAAATAAAGTAAAATAAATATTATGTACTTTTCTTTATTAAAATGATAAGTCAATTCAAACAATATCAATATTGCAATATTGAAGCAATAGCAAATTATTAAAAATAAAAAAACCTCTTGGTTCAGGAAATTGCTTAGAAATTGATATATTTCTAACTTGTTTAAGGTTGCTATAATACATGGGCAAGGTATGATCCTAATCATGGACCACAGAATGGCCACTAATAAGAGGAAATGTTTTTCAAGGTTAATTATTGCTTGCTGTATCACCTATGCCAATGGTGGCACTCTTTGGCATTCCTGTGAAAGTTTAAATCTTTTGCTTCTTTTTTATATCCCCACCATTTACCATAGTGCCCAGCTTATGGTAGGTCGTTAATAAATATTCATGGAATTGAACTGTGTATAAGTAATTTGGATGCAGTTGTTATTACCCAGTGAAGGAAGTTTAATGAGTTTGCCCAAAATGAAATAAAACCATGCTACACCTCTCTAGACTAGAGGCTCTAGAGAGGGATTCAAGGAAAGAATAATGCAAAGAATTGTGTGAAGGACCTATTAAATTCTATATTTGGGGGAAATGGAGTTCTTGGGGTTTTTTTCACTAAAATATTGAACTCATAGCTACTAGTCAAAATTATGTAGGCTAGCAAAAACAGTCAAAAGATCCAGTTTTCTTCTGCTTGAGAGGCAGCATAGTAGAGGGAGCTGAATTTAAAACCAGGAAGACCTAGGTCAAGTCCTGCCCCTTACACATACTACCTGTCTGACCCTGAGCGAGTCACTTAATTTCTCCATTCTCTAGGTCAGGGTTTCAACCACAAGAATAAACAGTTCAAAATGCAATCTGGATCTATCTAACAAACTATATGAATAAAAATACAATAAAACAGATAACTTACAATTTAAAACTAAGTCAATATGGAGCCTAGAGGGATACTCGTGATGGATTAGTGACCCCTGTTTCTGAGTGAGTTTGACATCACTATTAGAAGAAACTCTCTAAAATTATAAATTACAGAGATAGTGCTGAAGTGTTCATGTCTTTATCCTTTGGAATTTATCACCCTAAACACCTTCAGTGTCCTTTCAAATATTAGTTTCCCCATTGTAAAATCCTGTAAACCTTGATAACTGAGACTGATTTGGGTTTCAGTTTTGTGGGGATATTTTGTTTGTTTCATTTTATTTGTTTTGGTATTCCCACTATTTAGTTCTGTGTCTGTCACATAGAAAGTTCAGAATAAATATTTTTTGACTGAACTGACTTGGTAAAGATTTCCTTTCTCTGAAGTTCCCTTTATTGATGAAATCACAAGATCAATATCTATATTCCAACCTAGACTCATAATGAAAGGGAAGTTAGAAAATAGCATTCAAGCCATTAGCCATTCTCATTTCTAATTCAACCTAAACCATGTTATCTAAGAATATTTATTATCTTCTCTTATGCTAAATTGAAAACATTGAGTGTCAAAGAGTGTTGAATAATTTAAGAAGATTATGTCAAGGTCTTTGTAGAATTTTTCTAATTCATCTTCTGCAACTGATATTCACACTTAAGCCTCAAATATAAAATTGATATTTTTTTGATGCCGAAGAAGAGGACAATGATAGGATATAACCAAGTATTCCAAGAAATTGTCCTTAATGATGCAAGTTTCTGTTTTCCTGATCTATTGCTGTAGTATTTATTTCAGTATTTTCTAGACATATGGTTTTGTTTTTGTGAGTATTTCCCTTAATAGTACAGATTATAAGCCTACTCACTTATAAAGAATTGTTCAGGATTTGTTTTGGAAAAAATTAGTTCTCATCATTTTAAATATATTTAGACTGATTATTAAATAATATATAAAATCAGATGCTAAGCTCTAATTAAATGTTTTATATCTCATGGTGCCTTAGAATAGAATTGTAAAAGTTATGCAAAAAATGTTAATTGAGTTTGACATGACTAAGTGAACCTATGCTGGTTTTTGGTAATCACTGCTTCACTACTTGAAGGCTCACAAAAACTGTGTTTGATAGCCTCATTCTTAATTTTTGCCTATATCAAAGCTAAACTCACTGGATTATATAGTTTATGAAATCATAATTTTTCCAATCTTCATTGTTGATTGATGTTAAAAAAAAGCCTAGAAGTCTTCAGAACTGGCAACTTGAGGTGTGAATAAATGGTCTTTCTCAAATTTCTCCAAGGTTTTTCTTTTTTCTTTTACTTTCAAAGTACAAGTCTGCTCATCTTTTATTATTTTTATTTTTGCTATTTTTTAGTATTATCATTTTTCATTGTTTATTTGTTACTAATTTTAATTGTGTTCATTATTATTGTTATTTTACTACTCAAAACTTTTCATTCAGGGAAAATTAGGTGATGAGAAGAATGCATAAAGCACTCATCTGGATTCAGGAGAATTCAAATCTGATCTCAGTAGCTTTTTTTGTGACCCAAGGAAAGTTACTTAACCTCAATTTGCCTCAAGTTTCTCATCTGCAAAAATTAGAATTACAATAATGCCTCTCTCTTAGAGTGGCTATGAGAATCAAATGAGATAATAATTGAAAAATGCTTAGCATAGTGTTTGGAACAAAATAAACAAATTGTAAATTTTAGCTGCTTGTATTAATTATTAATAATTAGTTTCCTATTTCCCAAAGTCCTTTGAGTGATACTTAGTTTTTCATATTTTCTTCTATACTTTTGCAATCTTCTGCCACATTCATTCCCTCCTATTCACACTTCATTCAAGTCTTTTTACTTATTTTTCTACAAAATAATATCAGTGATTTCCTTCTGTGATTTTGCTCATTCCTTTCCTTTCTCCCAAAATGAATTTTTTTGTCTACCTCCAACTCTTGAAATATTAATTTTTTTTTTCCAAAATCTACTTCAAATGCTACTTGTTCCATGAGATCACCATATAGTAATGCCTTTTGCCAAATCATAAGTGCTTCCTTTACGACCATCTAGAACTTAACCTCTTTCTTTACTATGGGCTAATTATTTGTTAGTCTTAGTTATCCTATTAGTTAATAGGATAGGGAAAGCATTTAATTCGTAATTTGATTTCTTCACAATGTTTCATAGTTTATTTATCTTTTTTTTAGGTTTCTGCAAGGCAAATGGGGTTAAGTGGCTTGCCCAAGGCCAGGAAGCTATGTAATTATTAAGTGTCTGAGACCACATTTGAACCCAGGTACTCCTGACTCCAAGGCCGGTGCTTTATCCACTACGCCACCTAGCTGCCCCACTACGCCACCTAGCCGCCCCTGTTTCATAGTTTAAATAAATGTTGAAATTATGAAAAAAAGTGAGGATTTCAGTGGACTGAAGAGCTAGTTGTGCAAAATGGGAGCCAATAGACAGTATCTCCACTTTCTAGCTCTTTTCAGTTCTTCCTCCCCCACCCCGTTTGAATGTAAGAACATGGTGGCGGGGCTATCATTCTTACTTGTATATGCATCCCTGGTACTACATTTGGGAAAAGAAAGAAATAAGGATGTATTAACATGCTTAATGTTATCCAGGAACTGTGACAAGTAAGAATTTACAAATATCTTATTTGATTCTCACCCTATTAGGTAGATTATATTATAATTCACATTTTAAAATTCAGAAAGAACATTGCCCCAGGAGTCAGGAGGGCTTGGGTTCAAATCTGCTTTCAGACACTTGACATTGCTACTGGTGGAATCCTGGGCAAGTCATTTAATCTAAATTGCCCAAAATCAAAACAAAATAATAATACAAATAGACAAAGGTTTTGAGTAGCAAAATAACCATAATAATGAACATAACTAAATAACTTCTTGTCCAGGGTCACATAGGAATTGTCCAAAGGAAGGGCAAAAAAAAGGAACTTTGAGCTTTCTGATTCTAGCAGTGCAAAAGAATTAATGTGTTTTGGATGCCTTATCTTAGGACAGACACTGACATCTGTGAGATTCTGTGAATAAAATAGTCCTCTTTCTCAAAATGTTGATCTTGTCTGGTAATTGAATTGAACTTGGTCTTTAAGATTAAATACAATTTCTAAGTATTTCTTTCAGATAAGTTTTTGGATGTTTTAAATGTTCCCTCTTAAAAACAAAATGAGTCGTGAGAGCAAAACAATTATCTGGTGATTCCAGTCCAAGTCCCTGAATTTACTTTCTACCTTTGACAGATGTGTAGCAAAGTTAAATAGGGAATTAAGGCAATTATTAAGATAATAAAAGCAAAAAATGTTACTTCTGTCTCAATTACTGACCTATTTTCGGTGAAAGGTTCCCCCCCCCTTCTCCTTTCTATAATTAGGCAGATAACTGCCCTTACTCATCATTTGACTTCACTAATGAAATTGGGTTTTAAGTTACTAAATTATTGGAATAATTGTCTCAATTATTCAGATAATTGCCTTGAATCCTGATTATTTTGGGTATGAGAAATTTTTTTACTTTCTTTGCTTCTTTAAAAAAGAGTATGGAAAATGGTTATTGCAAATGTATTGATCTGACACTCAGATTTTTCAGTAAAACATTAGCTATCAGTGAATTGTGACATTATGAAAATATTGTGTATGATTGCAACATTGTTCTTACATTCTGTCTCTAAGGGGAATGCAAAACTTGAAGTAAATCTTTGTCAGAACAGTTATTTGAATAGTGATTATTGTTATCTCATTGTATTTCTAGTTTAAATTTAAAATGTTCATCACTGATTATAATTTTAAATGAAAGAAATAACATTTTTAAGCTTTAAATGGCCTGTTTCATTTTAATTTAAATATACAAAATGTTCACAAAGAAAGATTTAGTGAGGAGGAAAATGTGGGGAAAGTGTCCTAAATACATTTTAATGTAGATAATTATGCATGAATAGTAAAGCACAATTTGAATGTTTTACTTTGTGATACTGAATATACGCATTTGGTATTCCATTTATACTGAAAAATAAAATAGTTATTATAACATTAGTTCCAACTTATGAAAATTAGTATACAGTACAGTAAACAGAAAACTTCAATCTACCATCTAGTTAACAGGACAGTAATGATCATTGATAAGGAAAAATGTAAGACTTTTAATACTTAACATTTTAAATGTTCCTTCTCCCAATTGAAGAAAATCAAAAATTAAATTATTGACATGAATAATTATTGGCACAAAGGAAGAAAACTATTTGCATATTGCTATCCTGAATACACACACACACACACACACACACACACACAAACACATACATATATATATATATATATATATACATACATATATATATATATGGGGGGTATATGTGTATATGCATTGTATCTGTCATTTAATAACCTGTGCAATATATTCTTCCTCTGACCAAAAGAGACAGTCTTGCTCTGTTTCTTAGCCCAGTTTACCCCTTTTCTGGAACTCTACATATTTAATCTTCTATTTTAGTCAAGGAATCTATAATTTCTTAGCTCATTAGTACTGTCCTGCTAGAGTAGGACTATAAAAGAACTAAACTGCTCTGATTTCAGAGCTCCCATTAACTCCCTACCTAAACAGGCCACCCTCATCCCATAGGTGTCTGAGTTCCTAGAAGCATGAACTCACAAGACCTAAAGAGACCTTCATGTACCTAGGAAGAGTCTCTCCTCTACCCCCTAGACTAGAACAATTGTCAAACTGCAATAGAAATGGAACCAATTAAATAGTACATAAGGATCCCTTGGGCAGTTTGTAGAATTAGAAAATCCCAAATCATCAAATCTATATTCTATACTATTTTTTTATTAAATATTTTGCAGCTACATTTTAATCTGATTTTTCCTTCACTTTGGAGTATTATCAAACCTCTGGACTAGAACATCTTTAACTCCCTATGCCTATTGTGGTCTTCAGAGTTTTATTGCCAACAATCTCTGAAAATATTTCTGGTTTAATCTTTTCTCAGTCCCATCTGTGATCTACTTTTAGAAATGCCGGAGCAAACTCCAGTGTTAGTGAGTTCAGTTGCCTGTCTTACATTCGTGGAGTCATTACTTGTTCTGGTTTTAGGAGTGTTAGTAGACTCTCCCAAGCCAATTCTCTTTTTTTTCTTTTAGTGTCTCCACTTAAGCTATTAGATAGTCCTCAACTCCTCTCATATGGTCCATGAGAGCAAAACTATTTTCATAATAATATCAAGATTTTTTTAAACCTTTTTTTCTCTCATTCTTTCTTGAACGTAAAGGGGAGTTTCCCAGAAGTTACATGATCTATAGATTAAAGATTTAACTACAAACATGAAAAATAAGTGGAGTGAATGTCTTACCTGGAGAATTATACTTTTTGACTTATAAATGAATTAATCTGTAAACGTGGCTGAACTTGCTCTCTTGCTTGTATTCATCTTGTATAAGCACATCAGAGAAAATCTTTTTATGTGAATTCTTGGCAACAAATACAAGTTTTGCTGAAATATTCAAAGTGTTGAATAATTTTTTTGAATTTCATAGTTTATTCTGGAACAACTGTGTTGACATTGCAATGATGAGGCAAAAGCAAGGATGGGTAAAACTTATGGTGCTTTAGCATAAATGAAACAGTACAAAGAGGTATTGTATTCTAATTGTCACAAACTAACAATAACAACAAAATGTCAGTTGCACTTAATGTCCAATGAAACAATAATCATATTTTTTCAAATGACTGATATATTATATATAGATATATAGATATATAACATTACAAAATCACACATGGGAAGAGATTCATTCAAAGTGCACAAGAAACCAATATATTCTAATGTAAGAGTATGAAAGGTTCATTGATATAGTTCCATATTCCAAACGGTGGCTAATCTTTAAGAAACATGCTGAAATTTGGTGTAGTATCTGAGAAGAATATCCATAGTTATCTGAAAAGAATATTAAAACAAACTTCTCTCATCCAACTAAATATATGTGAGTAATTGAATTATCTCCACATACTTCAATAAAAAACAAAGATATTGGGTATCAGTAAACTTGCTAGCCCAAGTACTAAGAATCAGCTTATTCCAAATCTCAGGCAGTAATATTTCTGAATCATAAGCAGTCGAAACTTTATTTGGTTCACAGATCATTTAAAGAATGATTTGCCTGGAAAGAACCTTGTGTATGTGTATGGTTTCTTTTTTGTTTGTTTTTGTTATTTACTATTGCTGCTACTGGAGCATGGTGAACATAAGTTAATGGTGAACATAAATGGCAGATAACCTCAATTTTTCTTCTCCCTCCCTTGTTTCTTCACTTTACATTGTTTAACCTCGAGTCATGCTGACTTTAAATTTGGTTTATTTAGTATAAATTCTTCTATGATGCATTTTGTAAATATAAAATGAGCAGATTTTTATTATATGCTAAATGAATGCTTGGTATAAAACTTTGGATAATAGGAAAAGATAAAAGGGAAGTCAAAGACATAGTTCTATAATTAGCCTATTGTGGAGCTCTCCTTTATCCTATGCCTCTTGGGGAAAAAATACACACACACACACACACACACACACACACACACACACACACACACACTCAAAATATATTACCAAAACCTGATTATTTGTAAGAGAAATAAGGAAAGTGTTCTTTATTTTTTATTAAATTATATTAGTGTTAATCTTTGAATATGATCAGAATTTACTTTCAGTTCTAACTATTAAAGTTAGTTTGGGCTTTTCTTTCACTTTTTTTCTTCCATCTCAGTTACTCAATATTAATCTTCCTTAAGCCATAGTAATATTCCTTTATATTTATTTCATTATTTTACTTTATATTTACATATTGCATATTACTAATATATTATATATATATATAACTTTATATTTATATCACAAATCTTTCAATCATTACCTAATTTCTGAGCATATTTCCCCACTATATTATAGTCACAAATAATGCCATAATTAACATTTTCACACACATGGATCTTTCCATTTTTCACTATATCTTATAGACTTATGCTAACAAAGGAAATAATGAGTCAAGGGATATAAAATATTTAGAAACATTTCTTACATAACTACTAATGATTTTTGAGAAGTTACAACAATTCCTAGATAAGTTCAAAGACAGCAGTAAGTCACAAAATTTATCTTCCATATTTATTATAGTAACAAATTTTCCCATATTTCATCTTCCCTGTTTGATATATATATAAGACAATATCTAAAGAATGTTTAATTTTTTGAGAATATGAGCTTATTCTCCCTCAAGTGTTTACTGCAGGTCTTTATTTCTCCAACCAAAATCATACAATTTTGTCATTTATCTTTGGTGAAATCATACTCAATCTTACATATTTATGCATATTTCTTTGAAGTTCAGAGTATTTTCATGAGTCTTTTTATTTTCTTCTTTCTTCTTCCTCTTCTTCATCTTTGTTGTTGTTGTTGTTCTTCTTCTTCTCCCTCTTCCTCTTCTTCTTTCTTCTTTTCTTTCTTCTCCTTCTACAATATTTTAATTATTTCCTTTCCTTTATAGCTTTTGATGACTAGTCCTAGGTGATTTTCAATATTGTACTTGAGTTTATTATCTCATCTTCTTGATTGATTTTAATATTTCCTTTTTGGCCTGGAAGGTCTGTGATTTGATTACAACATTCTTTAAGAAAAGCAATAAACATTTTTGCTTTGATGGTATTGAATAGATTCTATGAATCAACACTTTGCCTATGATCCTGAAGCTTCCAGTCGATTTTCTTTAATGATTCTATAAAATATGTGACATATGTCTTTTGGTTCATCATATATTGGGAACCTGATTCCTAGATTATATTTCTTAGATATTACTTCCAGTCATATAAAACTTTATAATGTTCAATTTTTTAAATTATGTTTTCTTTTGACTTTGATCTTAGAATTTGTGTCAAACCTTCAAGCATTTTAGGTCCATATTCCCCCTAATTTTTCTCAAAGTATCCAGAACTTGGCTATGATTCAATTCTAATCCATGATATTTTTGATAAAAAAAATGTAATTTTCCTTTAATTCCTTCACTAAACTTTACAACTACTCTCAGGGTTTTATGATAACCACTGGAGTTCTGCTTTTAGATACTGTAAACTATTCATTTCTGAACAGTTCAATCATTGTCTTACTCAAGTCATTTCTTCATTTTAAAGATTTTCTTTCCTTACATATGGCTTTGTTTTCCAATCATGTTTATTTCTTTTTTCCTCTATTTTAATCATTTTTCTATTAATTTAATTTAGAAGTTTATAAGTTTTTTGATGCAAGAGCTAGACTTAACACCTCTCTAAGTCACTCTGGCAAATTCTGTCAAACTTCATAGACAAATTACTTATACCTGTTCTACATCCTCACAACTCACTCTCTCCTTTCTCTTTGCAATCTAGATTCAATATCGTCTGCTACTGAAACTTTCCAATTGTGACTTCTTTATCACAAAATTCAATGACCTAATTTTAGTCATCAAGACCATAATTTTTAGTTTTTGGTACTTTTGATCATATACTTATTCTATATATCTTTTCATACTTAACTTCAGAGACATTGCTTTATTTTGGTTTTTGTTTTGTGTTTTTTTGTGTTTTTTTCTGTCTCCTTTAACACTCTCCTTTCCTAGTTCTTCCTGATTCACTAAGATGGGCACACTTCATAATTCTCATCCCTAGAACACAATTATTTCCTCTTTATTCTCCTGGGTAATTTGTTTCACAGTTACAAATAATTTGTACTTTAACTTATGGTCTCATTATATCAAAGTGAGCTGTTTTCGGATTCCTTGAACTATAGAATTCAATTTTTTTCTTTTTTGAAACCAATGAATTCTAAATTGTTTTTATATGTTTATTCTTTTGAGTATTTTTTAAAATAATAGATAGCAGATGTGGTCTTCCACATCTGCTATCTTTTGATGTTCTAAATGCTTCTTTTGTTTTCCCCAATTGTCCATTTTTTTCCTATCTTCAGGGTGTGTTCATTGCTTTATTAAGGTTTAACTAAATCATCAACTATTCAAGTTATTCATTAAAAAGATATATTATAGATATAATATCCCTCCTTATATCTTCCTTTGATTAGTATAGTAAACTATCTTACTACTCCATGGTTTTTTTTGACAATTCTTGTCCTATATTGCAGCTATCATTACTAGAAAGTCTCTAGCAATTTCTAATCTAACATCTTCAAGTTCTCACTGAGCACCAGGATGCCCAGAGGCTCACTAAATTAACCATTAACAAAAGCAAAACCAGTGTTCCCCCCACCATGAACTTATTTCTACACTGACTTTAATATATGTGTGTGTATATATATATATATATATATATATATATATATATATATCATTATCCTTCCCTCACTCTTCTATTTTTGAGATTGAAATCTGCTAAAATGTGACCCCCCCCCCCTTAATGGCAAATATGGTTTTCAATTTTTTAAGGGTGGGTGAGAAGATGGGTGGAAGAATAGCTGAAATCATAAGCAAAATACTTGCAATAAGTACTTGTTAGTTGATTGATTGGAATTTTCTTTGACCCTTCAATTTCCCTCAACTCTAATGTGTGATGTTATCAAACTTTGTATAATTTACCTAAATAATAGTTCTTTTTATCCGTATCCATTCCTTTCCATTTCAGTGACTACCACCTCAGTATATATACCCTCCTAATCATTCACCTACAGTTTCTTTATCCTAATAAACTTTTCTAACTTCTTTCCTTTTTAAAATTGAATATGGACTACACTCTTTCTTTAAAGAGCTTCTTTGTGCACATTGACCTCTAGAAAGAGTGTAATCTCAAATTTTCTTTGAGTTTCCTCCCCACATAATTTACATTTATTAAGTATCTACCCTACGTATAACACTTTGGTAGAGGTCTAAGGGAGGAAGAAGATGACTTTTTTCCGCATATACAATGCGGTTCCTACTCTTTTAGATCTTTCTGTGGAGCATATGGAAATATGCTGCTGAGGAGGAAAATATCTTTCTGGTTTAATTCCTATCCTCATTTTAAAGCAATTTAACTGCCTTCTCTTTCAGGAAAGCATCTTTGGTGCTCCCACAAGCCCTGATAGTAGTTTGCTTTCATTTCTTTGAAATATTTTTCATTATTTTATATTAGTCATATTTATATAATTTATTAGTATCACATATATACTTAATTTGTGAAGTCTTTTACATATGATATCTCATTTGGTACTCACAACCATACTGTGATTAGGCTGCTAATAATCTGAGACTGAGAAAGGTCAGGGTCATTCAGCTAGGAAGTTTCTGAAGCAAGATTAGAATTTGATGACCTCTAATATTCCTTTCAGCTTTAAATCTATTATTTTATGTAATACTTTGCTTATTTAAGCTATCTTATAAATACAAATTATATTATTTAAATTTTTAAAAATAATTTTTGTAGCCTGTTGTGGAAAGGTGTTATGTAAAAGTTATGAAATGATGCTTATTTACTATGCCCTTCATCATGGGAGTGTTCATGGAGGACATGGGATTTTCTGAAGAATATTCTTGTGTTTCTATTATGGCACCATGGAAACCAAGTATTACATCTACCAGAGGTACAAGAAAGTAAAAAATATACTGCCTTCAAAGAAGTTATGTAGCTAAGTCTTCATTAATACAATAACAAATCCCATGAAATGGTAGCAAATATTCAAATTTGAATAATTTTAAGTTATTATTATGCAAAATATGGTAATTGGTATCAGCCCAGTGGAAAGGTGCAGTATGAATTAAAATGTGACAAAATAAAGGGATTAATTATAAGCACTAATCGAGACCTAGTCATCATTAGTTGAAGAGAGAATGGATAAAAGTATAATAAAAATAGGAAAGAAAGTACTACATAATCAAATACTAGCATGTGTGATAACATAATATATTTGGTATATATAATATAAACTGAAAATAGTAAGGGTAAAAGTATTTTTTCCTGTCTTTTGTCATTTTAATAAAATAGTAAAAGGATCTAATAGTAATATTGCAAAAATATTCTGTCATTCATTCAGCTGCTCCAGCTAGGCTAAACAGGAGTTGAGAATTAAGGTATTTGGCAGTTTTTCTAAGGTTTAAGGAGACAAGGTCCCAGATACAGATAAATGACTAAGTCAAAAGTATATTCCATAATTTTTAATAACATGAAAACCGTCTTTCAGTTGTCTTCTGATGAACAGCTTATGTTTTAGGAGGGACTGTTTAGTTAACAGATGTTAGTTCATTGTACAAATTCACTAACAATACATAAGTTTTTATTCTTAGTGCAAAAATTGCTCTCCTTTATAAATATGTCTTAAGTGTGTCTTTTTTGCTGGTACATCTCAGCAGATGGATGAGAGAACTGATATCAACATTGTAGTATTCTTGAACATAAATGAGAGAAGTGTTACCCAAATGGTAACTTCATTTTCCTATCCAGGAAATAAAACAAATGAAGTCATTGTTAAATCATTTTTCAGTTGTGTCCAACTCTTTATGACCACTATTGGAGTGATTTGCCATTTTCTTCTCCAGTTCATTTGACAGATGAGGAAACTGAGATAAACTAACTTGCTCAGGCTATTCAGCTAGTAAGCATTGGAGGTCAGATTTGAACTCAGAAAGATAATTTTTCCTGACTCCAGATTTGGTACTCTATCCACTCTGCTACCTAACTCCTTACAACAAATAAAAATTCCCCCAAATAAGTTTATCATATTTTACAATTGTTAAGATGTATATTTGGTTTAGAGTACTACCTGGTGAAATAAATATTGACTATGTAGATCATATTAAAATTACAGACCTCAAGTTATTTTTCCTAAAATGTTAGTGACTTGAGAATTAATTTAAGCAAATGAATTATATTAACTCTAAACAAGTATGTGTTACTATGGTGAATTGAGTATATGGTCTAAACTTATATGTAGCCAATTATTCACTAAGAGACATTTATCCTAACCATTCAGCCTATTTATAGCTAGCCTATGAATACTTATGATTTTTTTTGGAAAGTATTGACATCAACAGGTATAGGGTATACATTTAAAAACATTTAACTAAAATATCTCATTCTTGTGAGTTGCTAGATGATGTTTTGTAGCCTTCAAGATTAACAAACAATAAACAGGACTGACTTACCACTAAACTCACTTCTATCTCTAAATACATAATTTTAAACACTTTCTAGATATGTAAGGCTTTTGATTAAACATAATTTGGGGGGTAGCTAAGTGGAACAGTGGATAGTCCTGGAATCAGGAGGAACTGAGCTCAAATCTGACCTCAGACAGTAATTACCTAATTGTAGGACCTTGAGCAAGTCACTTAACCCCATTGCCTTGTTAAGAAAAAAAAAGAAAAAGAAAACTAAACTCAAAAACCTTAATGTAAAAAAAAAAGCTGTAAAGGCCAATGCATTTGCAAATTTAGCTTTTCATGAAATGTTTCACTTTGGCAAATCAGACTGAAGAATTCTTGTGGCTGTGGAGATGTATGGTTCAGGTAGTTACAAGATACAAAACACCATCATCTTACCCCATCGCATCCCTAATTCATCAAAAGAGATGAATCCCAGAGTTGAAAGTCCATGCTTCTTTGATTTCTAATTTAAATGAGTACAAATGAGAGTCAGTTACTCAATTATCAGGACAGTAGTTTTCAGGTGGACTGATCTTCTCAAAACTGTTTTCTTTTTAATTATTCCAAAAATGTTATTTTAATCACTAATTGGATATGAACATAGTGATTTATGTTACTGACAAGAATGAAAATGTTGAATAATTTGGCTGAGTTCAAAGTAATGATTTAATTTTGAGACAATTAAAAATTTGAAAACATTCTATTTAATCCTTTGAAATGTGATGTATATGTGTAAATGGATGTATATATATGTATGTATATACATACATGCATGTATATATATGTATGTTTTATGAACTTTATATGATTTGATTCTTTTATAATGATAGGATTCCAACATGG
Organism: Macrotis lagotis; assembly: GCF_037893015.1. NCBI lineage: Eukaryota > Metazoa > Chordata > Mammalia > Peramelemorphia > Peramelidae > Macrotis > Macrotis lagotis. The sequence goes on from NC_133659.1 coordinate 284,927,581, forward strand.
AGTCACTTAAATTAAGTGACCCTATAAAACATATAGTCAAGGGCAGTCAAAGTTGAATTTTTCTATTTTTCTTATGTAAATTAATCATCTTTCAAACAGTAAATGTTCATAGCTTCTGATAAGATAAAAACTCCTGCCTAACTGAAGTCATCTGAGTCATAACCCTTCTGATGCCTCAAACAATAAATTTAGACCCTTTCTCAAAGTCTTTGGTCCTGGTAAAGAATCTTCCCCATCATAAGATCACCCAAGTAACACTGAATCTGAGGGATATCCCTTATTAAATCTGGCATCAATTACCTATTCTCCACCAATTCCATTTTTAGGATACATAACTTCGTTATATAAACTCTAACTTTCCCCCAAATATCTTCTTTTCTCATGCTGAGCAAGTTTCTTGTATACATGGAGATGAACCTGTCTGACTTTATTTCCATATTGTTTCTATGCTTTTTTTTCCAAATTTTTGACTTCAGTGCACAATAATAAAACTCTTGTTTGTACCAGCTTCCTGAGTACCAATTTTCTTTCAAATTTCTAAATCCAGTCTTTGTTTTTTTAACCCAAGCCAGGAGACTCAATAGAGCATCATGGATATGTACATATATTATACCCAAACATACATGCATATTTATATGTATGAATATATTCATACATGTGTATAGCTGTGTATTTGAAGAAATTGGAAGTATCCAACTCACTGATATTGAATTAGGCTTAATCAGACAACAGATAAATCCTTACTACTGGACATGGTAGGTCATAATTTCCTTTTAAAGAACTTTCAGAAAAAGACAGTACATTTCAGAAACTCAATATGGGTTTTTTATTTATTATTTTCATTTGAATTGAATAACCTAATAGATAAGTATCTTAGCATATAAATATATATGCATAAACTTGCCATCTTACATCAATATAGGCTTGCAATAGGATTTAATAAGCAATCAGAAAAATCATTAAAATACAATACAATAGAATGCAAATAAACATATACAGTGTTAACAATATGCAAAAAAGGCAAGATGATAGGCTTAGTACATTACAAAAATAAATTTCTGCGGATTAAGGAGTTTATTATTAAAGTCAAGATTTGGGAAAATGAATAGCACCCTTAGTTAGTCAAATGATTGTCAAAATTTCTCTATGGTAAGCTAAAATAAAGCACTCATAATTTAGCAAATAAAATTAGCAGTAATTCTAAGTGTATTATCAAGCATAGTCACTTCATATTTCAATATTTGCATAGCATATTTGGCAGACAGGATAGAGAAATAGGAAATTTCAGAGAGTATTAACTAAGAATTAGAAGAATTTTTATAGATGCTAGCTATGCACTATTTTGAAAATTGACCATATAATTTCCCTAATGTACCTCCTGTCTGCATAAAACAGAATACTATTGATATTTTCTAAAGGCATCTGAAAAGACATTGCAAATTACATGCAGAGCATATATCTTCTGCCCATACTTTGGAGACCCATGATATTACCTACATGAGCAGAGATCATAATACTTTCTTGCCTTTTTCTTTGTGAAATGTAGTGGAAGAATACCTCTTATGGCCAACCAACTAATGACAACCACTCTGAATTTAGCTAGGCTGTCCCTCTATTGAAAAACATTCAATCTGTCTTTAGTCTCAAGAATGGCCAAAACAAACATAATTTCAAAGTGACCATGGAGTAAACTTCAGTAGTCATGTTAAATGAGGTTTTCAAAAATATCATTGATATCTACAAATTGTTGTACTGCAAGGATAAGTTAAATGAGCAAGAGTACAGTATTCTTACAATAATTGCTGTTGCTTCAGAATACATAATAACATACTTGTATATAGCACTTTACAGTTTATAAAGCACTTTTTTTCTCAACAACCCTATAAGTAGTGCAAATATTATCCTAATTTTCTAGAAGAACAATCAGCCTCAGAGAAGTTAAGAAACTTGCCCAAGGTCACACAGCCAGAGCTAAGTCAGGACTCAGACACAAGTCTTTAGCATTGTTATGAGTGATGCTCATTCCATTGTACAAGTGAGAGGTTTAAAACATGTTGAACAAAACAAAAGACCAGTGATAAATGACATTATAAATCTCTGAATGAAGTGTATGTGTAATAGAAATCAAATGGCAATACTTTTAGTTAAATAATAAAATGTTTCTATAAAAATTCATTTTTTGGCAGATCTTTTTCATGTTTTATTTACTAAATGCAGAACCTATTACTATGTACATATAAAAATTCTAGAAACAAATAAAAATATATTTCCCCAATGATACAAATAATGACGACCTAAAATACATTCAGCTGTAGAAAGGTGGAGTAAAGGAGAGTTTGTTTCCATCATAAACCACAATAGATATTGAAGTTAAGAGAGAGATAATCTACTGTAATTATTTATTTTGAGAAAACAAAATTTAAAGGATACAAATCCATGACAGACTAGGTGAACCCACATAACTTATGAATTCTAAGTCATTTTCCTGGTAAAACAGTACTTCTGACTATTTCACTCAATTGAAATTCATTGTTCACATTACCATTTGATGAATTTCTCAATGATAAATAATTAAGATGTTGGGAAAAATCAGCAAAAATCATCTAAATTTTTGGTTAAATGTAAGGAATAATTCAATTTAGAAAAAATAACTACAAAGAACATTCTAAATCCAATTCCCTTTCCCCAATTTTTTTTCCTACAAATGTTAGCCACAGATCTGTTATTGCTAGTTTCTTGTGATAAAATAATGATGATGAATCAGTGACCTTCAATCCACTTTCTACATAAAAGAAAATGTTTAGGCAAGAAAAGCTTGGGGTGAAAGGTGGTGAGGTAATCATTAACGTTGGAGGGTGACCTTTCCTAGGAAATATTTTATCAAGACTTTGGTTTAAAATAATCATACACTGTTGTGCTGAGGGGATATTTCTATTTAAACTTGAACAAATGATCCCTTTCAAATCTAAATCCTATGGTAAATAATAATGAATAAGGACTGTTCCTTCCACATCCCCTAGTTTGAAAGGTTAAGGCAGGAGGGAAATCTTTTACCTGGTTTGAGATCTGAGGTCACCTTTCTGCACTCACATTTAGTTAACATGCTACCCATTTTGAATAGTATTTTCAATTCCCTTTTACTAACAAACAATAGAAGTGAGCTTTCTTTCTGAGCAAAGTGGATGAACCACTGTAGAAGAATGCTTATTTGGTATAATTATGGAAAATGCAGAAGTTAAGGCACAAATGACATTAACAAATTATCAATGAGAAATGAAAATGTCTGAGCCCAGATATAGTGATTTTTCCATAAATATGTATACATTATAATATACATAAATATGTATCAGTTTGTATAATTTTGTCTAGATTTCTAATCACATTGGATTAGAATATAAATAAATATTTCTGAACATTCTTTCTTCCAAATTAGGTTAAAATTTGAAGACTGAGGTTTTTTTTTTGTTTGTTTGTATACCCATATCCTGGTATAGAACCTTATTCCCTAGAAGATACAGCATAACTACTCATCAAATGTAAAGACTACCTATGAAATGAATTCAGTGATAACACACATGCTTCATTTAAGAAGAAGACATGCACCATATGATTATGTGTGAGTAAATATATATATATATATATATATATATTTACACACACATATAAATACATGTATTTCTTGTCATGTAGGTACATTTCAATGTTCAGTATTTTGTTAGGGATTATTTTTTGCATGGTGGATGTTCTATCATTCAAGAACCATGAGGTTAACTTGAATTTTATTTTTCATTTCAGTATTCCAAAATTGAATGACATCATCAAAATCATTCTCCTTATTTTATAAAGTAGAAACTGAACTCTAAAGTCACATTTGCCCAAGATCTTTAACTTAAGTAATAGCAATAATAACCAGCATACATAGATAACCTACTTTGTACAAAGAAAAGCAGAGTTGAACCCATGTTTTTGTAGGTCAATGTTCTTTTCCCTAAACCAAGCTCAACTATTTCTTTTTTGTTTGCTTTTTGCAAGGCAAATGGGGTGAAGTGGCTTGCCCAAGGTCACACAGCTAGGTAATTATTAAGTGTCTGGGGTCACATTTGAACTCAGGTCCTCCTGACTCCAGGGCTGGTGTTCTATTCACTGTGCCACTTAGCTGCCCCCTTGACTATTTCTTTAAGCGAAGCAGGTATTCACCAGAGAAAACAATACATAGTTAAAGGAATTTTCCAGATTGCAGCTACTCTCCTACTTCATTCCAGGAGATTTACCAATCACACTTTTCTTTTTCAAAAATACAGATCATTATAGACTGAAGTTTAGAAAAAAAATTAAAGGTCTAAATCTCATTTTTCATTTTAGAGATAAGGCAGCAACTGGTAGAATTGGCATTTGAAGCCAGATTCTGTGATTTTAGACCCTTTCCAAGTTGCATCAAGGACAGAGTGAGGAAGCTTCAGAACAAAGTATCTTTTATGAAGCTAATAGGTATTCTTCCATAAAGACAAGAATCTAATTTTGCAGAAAATGGAACATTTAACTTTTTTTTTAATCTTGAAAATTATGAGTTTGGCTTTGGCTTATGAGGGAATTAGAAGCTAAGGTAGGCATGAAGCAAAGAAGATTTAAGGCTAAGCTAAAAAATTTCTTTCTCAATTCATTAGTTTAAAATTTTCTCTACTTTACCTTTATTACATTCTACCTTACATCCTGAGATAAACTCAATCCTGATGGTAGACATTATTCCATTAGTAAATTCATACATTGAACAATGTAATTTTTATTACAACACTTAAGCAAAATTATTCTCATTGTTTCTTTTCCATTTTAAATTAAATTTGTAAAATAACAGGAAACTTCAGATTTTAAAAAATTCACTGGAAATTTTCTAAGTAGATATTTCACTTAAATATACTAAGGAAAGGGATTAAAAGAAATGTACAGTGTTTTTGAAATTAAATGTCTTAATGGTGGGATTATCTCATCATGTGAAATTTTTAAAGCTTCAGATTTTACTTTGGGATTTCTCCAGGTCTTACTTCAGGGAAAAAATGGTTATCCCTTTGAAACTGTTTGTATATTAGACAATTCCATGTGTCAACTAATAAATTAAGCTTTTAATTAAGACATTAATTTATCTTGAAATATTATTCAGACTTTTAATATCTATATTCTGCTTTTTCTCAATGTACTTTTATTTACATTTGATTGAGCTACCTATAGATATGAAATTTTGAATAGGCTACCTATGGATATAATACTATAGGTATATATTTCAGAATGTGAACCAAAAGTTAAAATTTTGCTATATTAAATGCCTTATGGTAATAAATTTTGGTAGCCATCCTGCTAATTTACTTAGCGACACTCTCCATTTTATCTGAGAATTTTAAAAAATCAGTTTTGTTTTTGCTTGTTTTTTTAGAACCTTTCATTCACTGTTTTTTGCTGTCTTTATATTATATAACTGTGTTACATAAGACAAGAAGTTGGTTCTAATTCTTATTTTTAAAATTTCCCAGGATTTTAACATAGGAATAGGAAAATTATTCCTTAGACTGGAAAATATCTTTTGTTTTATAAAATCCTTTGATGATGAGCTTCTCTACTTTCTTAACTGATCTGGTCCTTTGACTGGCAGAGAAAAAAGACAAAATGAGATGGAGACAGAACAAAACAGAAGCAAAAACAAAAGAAAAGTATTAGGAGTAATGACAAATAGTTTAAGGATTGTGGTTTGGGATTATGTCAAGATACCCAACTCACTATTTGAAGGAAAATGTTTGCTTTATGAAATTATTTTGGTTCAAATAGAGATCACCTTTGATATATTTTGTAAAACATATGAATAAAGCCTGTAACCAGTATTTTGTTCAGAGGCTTCCTATGCATTTTTCTGATCTCATGCTAAGTGTGTGATCTTTATATAGGGACAATCTCTATATGATTTAAGACAAAAAAAAATGTAAATTTCAAGAAAACCAAGAGTTTAGCAGCTAGCCTTTCCTTCCAGGATGATAATTTACTTATCTCAGTCAAACAGTATGAGATCTTATACATATGAAGAAAATGTTTTTCTGCTTCTAGAGAAGATCCAAAAGATGAATAAAATATTTATCATTAAATGCCAACATTCATACCTTTTACATAGAAAGAAAATTTTGTTCATAGTGGGGAAAGTTTCTATTATAAATTTAAGCCAGTTATTAAGCCAGAATATTAAAAATGTATATAGAATGTCCATTGAGGTAAACTTATTTTAGTTATATAAAAATACTTATTTGGGATAACAGATCTTTAAAGAAATACTTATATATGCAAAAGCTTATTATTAACTGTTTTACTGCATAAGATTTTTTTCCTTAGCAGAAAGCAAATGTCAAAGAAAGTGATTTAACTAGAGGTTCTCTATCTATTTATTTATAGGATTTCTTAAGTGTATATGGTCCATAACAGTATGTGGGGCACTAGAAATTTTTTTCCCCCTTTCAGGGAAACACTTTAAAAGAACAATAGCTGTTTTCAAAGATTTGATGAGTTATCATGTGGACAAAAAATAAGACTTGTTCTCTTACTACAAAGGACAGAACTAGGTACAGTGAGTGGAAGCAGTAAAAAAAAACTGATTTAGACTCAATGTGAGGAAATTGTTTCTTAACAATTAAAGCTAACCCATAAATGAACTGTCAAAGAAGGGAGGTACAAGGACTAGATGTCTGTTCCTAGGGTATATTATAGAAGGGATTCTTATTTCATTTACATGGCCTCTGAGCTTGCACCTATTACCAATATTTCAGCACAAAGCAATAGCAAAATATTTTAGGGAGAGAAAATATTTGATTCTTAATCAACAATGAGCATTTGTCATAGTAAAAGTAGAACAGGTAATTCACATTGGAATGCTATTGAAAGAATTGTATCTGAAAATTATTCACTTTATCACCAGAGTTCACAAACAAATATAAAGATGCATAAAAAAAAATCCAAAGGCATTCAAGCAATGAAAATTCAAAAGCATTCAAACTGCCCTCCAAAAAATTGTTAAAATTACAAAAAGAATTACAAGTATTTCATATTATGAAAAAATAAAATTTAACTAATGTAAAATTTTCAAATGTATTATTTTTTTTTTCAAATGCGAAAGTGGTTTCCATGGAGGCAGAGTCCTAGGACATAATCTCATTAACAGACTATAGGCAAGCTTTGATAGTTCTTCTCTACCTAAGGACATTCAGGTTTACTGGTAAAAGGTAGTGACTTTTTCATCCACATCTAATGACCATATTTTAAATAGCATGGCATTCCTTGTATTAACTATTAACTATTAACTGATGAAATAAAGCTAGAGTAATGTCAAAATAAATTCAACAACCCTGAAGCTTGAATAAAAGTAGTTATGTTTTTACCTAAGGAGAATTTCTTTAACAAAATATCTCTAATTTTGAAAATGTAAAGTTGTTTAAAACAGTTGGGTTAGGAAAGAAAAACAGAAATAGCACCCAATTAATTTTCTAATTGTATCAATTAAAGTTAAATTATCACTCTGGTAAATCATAGAATATTCTTGTATGACTTTTCTAATAACGATTTTCAGCCTTCACAGTAATTTCCTGCTTCCTACCTTCCCATTTCAGAATATACTGAATATACCGAATACTTAAAATTAGAGACTATTTCCATCTAAATTTAAAAAACTAGAAGAAAGAAAATTTGGGAAGAGAGAGAGGGAGATTACTGAATACATATACCATTGTCTCTTTGCTTGAAATTGTTTGCTTACTGTATAAACATTACTTCAGCACACAATTTCATTTATATCACCCAATAGAAAGTAACTTTCTTTACATGTTCTTTTCACTTTTTGTCTGTGCAGCCCCCTGAACTTACAGTACCTGATATATACTAAAAATTTAATAAAAAAATTCACTGAATGAACTAGAATTAAAATTAAACTACTCCATGATATTATTACATGTAGTCATCCCTTAATTTTTCTGTACATATGGTTAATGTATATTTGTTGACTTAAGATACTCACTGAATTTTATACTTTTCTTTTGCAAGGCAAATTGGGGTTAAGTGGCTTGCCCAAGGCCACACAGCTAGATAATTATGAAGTGTCTGAGACCGGATTTGAACCCAGGTACTCCTGACTCCAGGGCTGTTACTTTATCCACTGGGCCACCTAGCCACCCCTGAATTTTATACTTTTAAAGATGATTTTTTTAGCCTTAAGTATTTATATTAGTTTGAGGAAAATATAGTAATAAAAACAACAGCAAGTCCTAAGAATAGACAAATAATAGAACATTATTTCAAATATTTTAATTGCAATCTAAAGCATGTGGGAAGGGGTACAGCCATTTTTTCCAATACTGGAGCTTGGATGGGGTATTAGTTCAAGAGATTCAGGCATTACGGGTTTTAGCCCTGAGTCTGTCATGAACTTTATTTTATTACCTTAAGCAAATCATGTTATAAAATCTAAGCTTGAGTTTTTCTCATCTGAAAAATGGAGGGGCCAGGCAGGACTGGATAATTTTAAAAGTTTCTTTTAGGCTTTAACATTTACATAAAGTTAACAAGACAAATGTAAATGAAATTTTCAGTTTCAGTGAAGCAAATTTTAAAAAACAAAACAAAAAGAAGAGACAAATTCTAAAGAGAACATGAAATCTGGGTCATAATTTAAGGGATAAATTGTGCACATACCAATGGAAAATTCAAATATGCCATAGAAATGAATTAAATTGCCTAAATCATATATCCTTTTTCTGTTGTGATAGTTGCTAGAAAGGATACCAGACATGGAGCTTATCAGTACGACTTGGCATAGAAGATAACACATTCTTTAATGAGCAAATTTTTTATTTTTTGTATCACAACAAACAGCTAATGAGCTATTTGCCATTAATATTGGAAATTAGATCATAAAAATTAATAACATTTTCTTCTAAACCCAGCCCCAGGGAAATATATATGATGCTTGAGTTATATAAATACAAGTCATTATTATTAATGAAGAAAAAGGAGTTACATAATAAAAATGACATGGCTATTTTTTTCACTGTTAGCATTATTTGGAGACTAGAGTAGGAACATTTGCATTTCCTAAATTTCCTAAAAATGCTAGCAATTAGAAATGATATATTTGGGTTACAGCAAATCTAGTTTCTAGCAAATTTCTAAGTAAAAACATAATATAAATTACAGCAGAAATATGGGGCATTTGGGGCATTCTTTGCTGTATAATTAAATGGCTTCCATTCAATTTTAACCTATCATTAGGTTTAGATACCCTGTGGTTCAGTCCACATAAGGACTAAATTCTCTTATTCTGAAACTAATGCCTAATGCAGTGAGCCTAATGCTATGATCAATTTTTATAACATTTTTCTTATAGTTTCTTTGGGACTTTGTTCATGATATTCCTAAAGAAGTCAAAATTCTTTTTAAAAAAAAAGAAAATCACCATAAACTTTCCTATACTCAAATTCTCATGGTTTTTTCTATAGTTTCACTGAAGCAATGTGATATACAGATATACATAAGTAAAACAAGTTTATAATCTGAACATTTTAACATTACATGCATAAGGATATCACTATTTTGAAGGTATTGAACTAATTAAGCAGAAGGGGGAAAAAAAGACATTTCTGCAGCCTTCATTATCTGTCTCAAATGTGTGCTTTGGATCACAAAATGGATTGGGCAGGAACATTTCCAATGAATAGATCAGTGCAAACAGATAAAAAGACACCAAGTTCTTGTCCAACTCTTCATCTAACAGTAGTTCATTTGTGCCATTTTTGTACAAGATAAAGACAAGCACATCATTAAGGGGAGGTTTTTGGATGGTAAAAGGGTTATTCATAAATAAGGAAAACATAAATGGGGAACTCAATTCTCTCACATTTTTTTCAGACCTAAAAAAAATGAAACTCTTTTCCATAGCAACTCTAGAAAATCTAAAGCAAATGATTCTCCTACTAGCTACAAAGAGGTATGACATAAACAGAAACCATTTATGTCTCTGGTATATGACCTTCTGTTCTCATAACATATTTCAGAAGCCTTCAGAATAATTTTAAAATAAGATTCAAAGAGGATTAAAGTAGACTCATTTTACATGCTGTTCTACAGAGTTGAAACTTGTAAACCTTCAAAATAGGGAGAACTATGCCAAATATATATATTGGATCACTCACATAAAATCTTATATGTACCCCACCAAGAGACATATTAAGTGAATACCCTTAGTTTAAATTCTTCATTCATCTTGGTAAGATTATGATAGATGTAATAGCTAAATTAGAATTCAAATAAAAGGAATCAAATCCTGATAGGATAACTTTGGGCTATCCAGCAAACTATTTCAAGTGTGTTCAGTTTTAACCTCCATTACAATTGTGAATGGGGATTATCTGTGCATATTTGTACTGTTGTGCAGTGCAAGTGAGTCACTCTAAGAGATTTTACAAGTCCATCTGATGGGCTTTTATTCTGTTTCCAATAACAGTCCTAGCAACCAGGAATCATTGAGTCAACCAATGATCAGTAAGAGCAGATAATGTTTCTTCTCCCAGGGGGTGAGAGAAAAATAAAACAACAAAAATTCAGGCCAGAGACCTTCCATCTGATGGGGAAGACAAGAATCTCCTATATTGGAATTATTTAATTCCTATATATGGGCCTAAAGTTCCATATTATTTTAATTATACATCCACAGAGATGAAGTATGAAAGAGGCTTTTGTTTCCAGAAAAGGTGTCCAGAGAGGGGAAAGATAATTTGTGATTCTGCACCTATTATGACAAAGAGTGTAATATAAAAACATAAATATATGAAAATAACTAAATTAAACATCAAGACTGACACAACTCACTTAAATACACTCTCAAACTTGCCAAATATTACCTGATTTGTTTACCTGTGATATTGGCACATCTTGTTCTACTTAACAATTTTCATATGCTAATACTTCTTACATGTCATTTTTAAAAAGTGAAGAGAAAATGAATGTAAATTTTGACATATCTTCCTTAAGAAGATGTGCAAGTACCTGGCATGAACAGTGCATAAATATTTTCAGACCCTCACTTTTCACTGTTTCAAAAGAATTGAAATATAGTGTTTCCTATTGTCTATCAGAATAGCCATCTTCCCTAAATGCAAGAAAGAAATCAAGGAGAAAAATAACAGAAAATTCCATTTGATATCACTAAAGTGATTTCATCCCAGTAAGAAAGCAAAAAAATTTTATTTACTATAATACTAAACTAAATTACAGATCTATAGAAGTTAATATTTACAACTGAAATATCAGGTCACTAATATTTTTCCCAATTTGAAATATTATTTTTTTAAATTTTAGAGACTTTGAAAGAATAAGGTTAACAATTAATTTTCTTTATAATAGTGTTATTGATTTTCAGAAAGCTTACACGAGTTCAAAGATGAGAAACTGGTCTCTAAATCTGAACAGTAGCAACAAAAGCTTCTCATCATAATATTCCACGCTATGTCTGTAAAGTCAAAATGGGACAGCTAAAATGGTCAGAGCCCAACTTGCCACTGTTTAACTGAGTTGCCCCATAAATTGTCTGAGTCTGATGCTTACAAGATTTGAATTTTCTAGTTCTATCATGTAGAGGCATTACAGGTTAGCTACCTTTGTGCCTAGGATATTGAGATCCACTGAACTGAATCCACAGAAGGGCCTTTCAGATTGCTTACCTTCAACACAAACCTCTAAGTAAAGGGAAAAAAAGTCAGAATTTATTTTCAGTCAAAGTCTGTCAACAAGAGGACTTGCTGGTTATACTATAGGAGGTCAATGAACTTTTCAAAAAATAAAATTAAAACACTAACCTGAGATTAGCAATATATTCAATAGAAATCCCTATTTGTTATTTCTTGCCATTGTAGACCTAAACCTGTTTTCAAATATGTTACTTTTAGATCATTCTTAACCACTTTCCTTGACTCTTGTCTCATTTGATTACTTTGTATGGTGTATTTTAATGACTAAAAATCTTAAAATCTTTCAACTGACATTAAAAATATTTGGATTAATCATATGGGCTCAAAAATAAAAGTTTTAGCATAACAGTTTTGTCACTTTTCACAAAGGTTTCTTTACATATGTGTGTGTGTGTGTGTATCCACAAACACTATGATTTAACTGATCATTAATTGCATTTAGAATAAAGACTTTAAATTACATCCCCTGATTTTAAGATCCATAAGTGTAAAGGCTAATGCAAAATTAATACATCCATTTTGTCCTCTGGGTGTACTGTACTTTATAAAAACAAAGAAAAATCCCACAAATAGTATGTTATTCTCGATTTGTACATAGGTCTGGTGTTGGTTTTATTCTCTTTGTAGCAGTCTTTTTCCCCCTTTGGTAAATTCTGTTCTTTTACATCAAGCATTGAAAAATTAAAATAAAAACACTGTGGAGAGAGATCCATGGGAATAAGTATCATCCTGAGGGTTCAGACAAATATTTTCCTTTATCACTTGAAGCAGATAATGTAGTAATGAGAATTTACTTCTGTATTTGTGACCAAATTCACTTGTCACTGGAAGACTTTAAATCAATATTCTACCCACAGGTTCAGAGTCACAGCTGAGATTAGACTCCTTTGCATGGTTGCAACTCAACAACAAAAATCTCACCACCACTACACTCAAAAAAAAAAAAAGCCATTTATAAACTGATTAGAATCTTGTCCTTGAACAAAATTCTATTTCTGTCTATACCTATGGCTGTTATTACAACTAAAATATTTGCCCTATATTTTAAGGGAGGTTGGAAACACTGACATCTGAGTGATGATTTCCATTAAATATTCGTTTCTCTTTCGGAGGGATCATCAAGTGCTTTGGTAGCTCGAGAAGAAATGTCATCGCTTTCATTATTGGTCAAAGGCTCCACTTCCTTGGAATCAGCATGGTTTAGGGCTTTCTGCTTTTCTTCCTCTAACATTTTTTCCTTTGCCACCATCCTATAGTTGATAGCATTGCCAATAAAAAGCCAAATACTAGCTATAGTCACAATCACTCCGCAGCAAAAATACAAGTATTTATATTCTCCAGTTTCATCCACCAGTTTACCTGAAATACAAAGAATATGTGAGAGATGAGATATGGACAAGCTTGAAAACTGTCACATTTTCAAATGCAAGCTATGTAGCTATGATTACTGGCTGTCCCTTAGACATCTTAGTTTGGTTTTAAAGCTTTAATAGCTTAAAACTGGATTAAGGTATTTAGAACACACAATAAATGCATATAATTCTATTGAACTAATAGTGAGGAAAGATATTTATTAATTTTTTAATTCAATTATCTTCATAGGGCAAAGATACTATAAATAAATTACATTATAGGAAATAAAATTTTAGAGCTTGATGTTATTGAGAACTTATAAAAAGAAAGAACACATTGCTGTGTTTCGATATCTCTAGAATGTTTCTTCATTTCTAACATTTCTTATTCATTAAGTAAGATGGTCCTAAAATGTCATATTAAGTACCTTTACATTTGTCTCCACCAAAATTCTTCAGCGTAAATGAATTTTATTCTATGGGCTAATAGAGTTCTGATTTAGTTTACATGACTCTGGCCAGTCAAATAAAACTAGGAAAGAAATATTTCTTTCCCCAGCCTTAGATGCAATAGAACACACACACACACACACACACACACACACACACACACACACACACACAACACATGTAAATATACATATATATACAATATGAGTTATATATATATATATATTTACAGGCATATATAATTTTATATTTGTTTACTTATATCCCTCTTTTTCTGATTACCATAATGCATAATAATCAAGCTATTGCATCATAGCCATAAGACCACAGAATATATTATCATAACTGACAAGGGGAATCATTACTCAATTCAACCTATTGTGCTTTGGTTTTTATTTTCAGTCAAAGTCTGTCAACAAGAGGACTTGCTGGTTATACTATAGGAGGTCAATGAACTTTTCAAAAAATAAAATTAAAACTCTAACCTGAGATTAGCAATATATTCAATAGAAATCCCTATTTGCTATTTCTTGCTATTGTAGACCTAAACCTGTTTTCAAATATGTTACTTTTAGATCATTCTTAACCACTTTCCTTGATTCTTGTCTCATTTGATTACTTTGGTGTATTTTAATGACTAAAAATCTTAAAATCTTTCAACTGACATTAAAAATATTTGGATTAATCATATGGGCTCAAAAATAAAAGTTTTAGCATAACAGTTTTGTCACTTTTCACAAAGGTTTCTTTACATATGTGTGTGTATCCACATTCTCATTCCTATATTCTCCTCATTTTTTCCTTCTCTTATTTAGACTCTAATGATGATATAATAGTTTCAAATATGTACAAAAAATGTGCTCATCTCTGAATTCTCTCCATTTTTTGTGTCTCTGACTTAGAAAGGAGGGAGGACAAAAATATTAATTTGATAAATTGACAAAGCAAAAAGAAGCTTTGCTCTGAAATCTATTTTACAATAGGGAACACATATTAAAAAAGGGGAGGGGGCTTCAATGGGGTACAGCTTAACTAAGGCAACAAGTCTCTAGAGACTTACTAATAATAATAGCAGCAGGAACAATGGAAATAATTTTACATATATAATTGTACATTGAAAGTAGACAATAGTGTTCAGTTGTTTTCAGTTGTTTCCACCTCTCTGTGACCTCATTTGGGATTTTCTTGGCAAAAATACTGGAGTGGTTTGTCATTTTCTAGATGAGGAAACCAAGGCAAACAAGTTAACAACAGACTTTACCTAGGTCTCATTCAAGTGTCTACAATAAGATCTGAACTCCTATCTTCCTAACATCAGGACTATCCACTATACCATGAAATTGTTCTAATTTTACAGATGAAGAAACTGAAGCAAACAAGTTAAATGACTTGCTCAGGGTCATAATGAGTATCTGAGGCCAGATTTGAACTAGTATTCTATCTATTTTGCCACCTAGTTGTCATATCAGTTAGGTATAGATAATGTAGCTATCAATTAGAAATAATTGTAGATATAGTAGATAAATTTTGAATTACTGTCCTGTTGATAAGGGAAAAGACTTCGCTCTTTTGGCTACAAGGGGTAGAATTACATAAAACAGGTAGAAAAATTATAAATATGCAAGGAGAATTGGGGAGGGAACCGTCTGTCAATGAGAGCTCCAGATGTAGAATGGAGAGCTTTAATGGATAATTGGACCTACCCTTCACTACAAGTCTAAATAAAGACTAGATGATCATGTTTCAAAATTGTTTCAAGAATAGTTTTGATAAATCAACACTGAAGTCTCAGAATTGATTAACAATTTATTAAAAATTAAGAATCATTAAGATTCTAATATTTTTAAATCAGAAGAAATTTGGGAAAAACTCATGGGGGGGGGTGAGTAGATGGAGCAGTGGATAGAACACTGGCCCTGGAGTCAGGAGGACCTGAGTTCAAATGCAGCCTCAGACATTACCTAGCTGTGTGACCTTGGACAAGTCATTTAATCCCATTGCCTTACAAAAACAAATAAACAAAAAAAAAAAACCCTCATGACTACAATTTGATATGTTTTGTTTCCCAAATGAGAATCAGTCATATCTCTTCTGGCATTCATCCTTGAGTTCATCAATAGCAGTAGAAAGAAGACAGTGAAATCCAGTTATGATAGGAATATTCAGGATTCACCAGCCATAGTATCTAGCAAGTTTTATATATGACAACAAAAATATTACTGTCCTTCAAGCTGCAACTATTTGGTTGTCAATTTGACTCCTCTACATCTTACTAATTCTCAGTTACTGATACTCTTTCCAGTTCAGCACCTATGGGTCTATTCTTTAACCTTGTGGTAGAAATTTGTAAGAATTAGAGGTAAGGAAGGACCCTAAAAATGATTCTAGTTCAATGCAATCATATTATAAGTAAGGAATCTAATGTTCAGAGAGAAATGACTTGCTTGAAGTTAAATAGATAGTAAGTAATAGAGCAGATTTTTTGATCTTAGTTTTTCTTAACTTGACCCTAATTCCACTCTTCTTTTTCATCAGTTCAGGGGGTCTTTATATGTTTTGTGTCATGGACCTCTTTGATAGTCTGAAGAAGTCGACTAGTCCCTTCTTGGATTTTTTTTTAAATAAAGGTAAAGTTGAAAAAAATTTCAGAGAATTTTGAAAATAAATACATAATTTTCCCCATATAAATTTATAGATTCCTTGGATTTCTTCCTGCGTTTCTTAAGAATTCACAGATTATAATTTAAAGACTACTGAAATAAGTGTTACTGCTATTTATTACTGATGAGTCAGATCCTAAGACTGTATTTACGTGATGCTAAATCAACAGTCATTCCATTAGAATCAAATAAATTGCTTGACAACACATAAAGGAAACATGCAAATAACTGAATTCATTTTTGATTAATATGTGGGGGTTACATAATTCATGTTAAGAGCAAAATCAATAAAGAATATGAATAATAATTATTGTCTAAACTTGATAAGGAGCTGGGAGCTATATTCATTGATTGTAATTAACCAGGGCCATGTTACTTATAGAAATTGGAATTACTACTTCATGGAATATCAGAAGAGGCAAATAAAAGTTTAGATAATATCTTATTAAATGTTCTTGAGTTCTTACACATCTTAATTTATTGCCTGATGCCTATTGGATCAGTGATTCAAAAATGTATCAGTATATGACTATTTAGAAAAGCCCATTTGACTCTTGGACATAAGATGACAAATGTATCTGATTCTTACACGGCAATGTACAACTTCATATGTAAAACATCTGTATCACACTTTAGAGAATTAAATCATGGATTTGAACACTGGATACTAATATTTCATAACTAAACATAAAGATCTGTCTTTTGTCACTATTTTCTTTCATACAGTTTTGTATAATCATTTGCCTTTAGCATATGAAACAAAATTTAGGAATTTAAATTTTTTTTGAAGTATCATATCAAATATGCTTTGAACCCCTAGAATAATTTAAACTCAAATGTAAATATACATTTTGAAAATATTTTCATTAAATAAGTCTTATGACTAAAAAAATAAAAAATAAATGAATGTCTTATGATTCAAGCATAATATCAAAATTCAAATCATTTTAACTAAAATTAACTCAAATAAGGAAAATGAAATAAGCTCCAATTAACCCTATTGAGAATGTACACATATTCATGTGTACATTTTAATGACATGACAAACCTTTATTAAAATGACAAATTCTAATGCTTGTAATCCAACTCTAAATAACATTGCTAGCTTCTAACAATATATTCAATTTCAATTAATTCAATTCAATGACATTTTAATTGTACAAAAATAAAAACTAGAGAGTAGAGGGTTTGCATCCTCAATGTATGTATTTTTAGATCTACTGAAAAATGTAGACAGAAAATTTGAAAATTAAAATGTAAAACAGCAAAAAAAAAGTAATCAGCAATGATATAGTTAAGCAGCTACATAATCAAGAACAGTTAGGTCTAGACCCTAAAAGAAATTATGCAAGATAAAAACTAATCATAGTCATGAAAATTTTAATAAAGTTGAAAATATCGCACTCACTAATCATTGTATCAGATACCTTAAGGGTATCAGTGTTTATTATTCAGTAGATGGTGAGGGAAAGGTTAATGAAACTATTCATGAATTGCTCAGATCATTTTTAGACTAAAAGTGTTTTTCTGAACTTTTCTGCAAGGCTATAGTAATGGACAGAAATGTCAGATTTTTCTAGAAGAATAAAATTGGAATGTGTTGTAATAAAGTACTAACTAGGAGTGAAAAGGAATGATTCTAATCCCTGGTCTTCTCTTAACTCTCTGTGGATTCTTCATCAATATACTTAGTCTTTCTTAACCTAATTTTCTTCATCTGTGCAATGAGAAAGTTGAAAGGAACTCTAAGACACTGCCCTTCTTATTCTATAATTTTCACAATTTTTCCAAAAATCAACTCACCTGCTAATGGAGGACCAATCAAAACAGGGCAGCATTCCACAATGGTGACAAGTCCTACTGCACTGGAAAACCTTGTGGCTCCAACAAGGTCCATGAGAGTTTCAAAGAGGACACTACTAACCATGCCAAAAGAAAAGCCAAAAAATACAGCATAAACCACCAGGCCAGTGTAGTTTTCTGCCAGAGGGCACAAAAGATGACAGATGCCATTATACAAGACTGCAAAACTGAAGAAATACTGGATACGAGGCCGGATAAACTTGGTGTTTGCCAAAAGACCCATGGAAGGTCTAGCAAACATATCTACAAAAGCCAGGATGGATAACAAGAGGGCTGCAGAGTATTCATCAATTCCTTTGTGTTTTGCATAGGGTGCTAGGAAGACAATTGGTGCAAAAAACCCAACAAACATAATGACATTTCCTGATAGGTAAATCAGGAACCCCCTGTGTTTGAAAAGGGAGAGGTCTAAATATTTATTGATGGTTTCACATATTGATTTCTTCTTATTTTTTTGTAGACCTGCATCTCCTACTGCTTTCTCAGCATCTTTTTTAGCAGGAGCTTGTGTGGGTCCAACAGGTCTCATGAGTGACCCTGCCACACAACAGTTCAAAAGGAGCCCTCCCAATATCAGGAAGCTCCCTTTCCAGCCAAAATGATTGAAAAGAAACTGATTGAAAGGTGCTAATGTACTTAAGAATACAGGACTTCCAGCCATGGCCAATCCATTAGCAATGGGTCTTTTCTTGTAAAAGTACTTGCCAATCATGGTTAAGGCAGGTTGCAAGTTGAAAGCTAAGCCCAAACCTGGAGGGAAACAAAATAAAATTAAAGGTAAATAATTTTCATAAAATAGGTAATTATGAAGAATATTCAATGGGATAAGATATCTGAGTCCTTTATATTATTACTTCTGATGCTCATTGTCAGATGGCATAGAATAAAAAAAAGAATTTTAATCACTAGATGAACAATGGAACAGTTCAATATTATGCACACATCTTAGTCTTAACATTTCACATAAATAACACAAATCCTACTGATGTTTGAATGATGTCACCTGGAATGAATTAAAATGGGAACAATTAAAATGTACTCCAATATTGCAAAATATTCCTAGGATACTATGGGTATTAACCTTATGCAGATAAAGGCTCCTCAATGTTTCAGACATATGTATGAGTAGCTTCAATGAGAAATGAGAAAAAAAAATCTTTTGATGTCTTATCTTCTCTTATTAAGCTTCTCCAAATATATGTGTCTGATTCTGGGATAATAGATCCTGATTCTGTCACATTTATCATATATGAAGAGTCCACATTTATCATATAGCAGAGTCCAAGAGCTTGTGATTATAATACTCTGTTGGCAAAGTATTTGAGAAGCTAAGAACAACCAACCCTTATGCCATTATGAGGCATCTGATAAAGCACTTAAAAAAATTAAAATTAAGTTTATGACACTGGTATGCATTGTTATTCTTTCATGGGATTATTCTTGTTAATTTTAAAGGACTTTAGGTTAAATAAAATTTTCAATAAAAAGTTGTAATTATTTTATGGTTCTTTTTAGAGAGTAGGAAATAGGTGAGATTATTTTTCAGGTGTCTCAGTTACAGAATCATTAGGGGGTTATTCACACATACTCACATGATTTACATGTGAAGCATGACCACTGTATAAATGTAAGTACAATGTAAATCAAGTAATCATAAGGTAATGGTATCAATTCAAATCATATAAACAGTTTTTAAAAAATAAATTTTATGGATTTTTTTGGTTTTCCTTCCCATCAAGTCCCTTATTGTTTTGTCTTCTGTGACAGTCAGCTGTGTAAAATACTATATAGTAGTGCTTAAGTATAAATGTAAACATGATTTTTTTTAAAAAAAAAGTACTTTGACACAAATTTATGCCCTATAAAAGAACATTTTAAACTAGATAGCATAAATTGATTGGACCCACAGTAACTGTTATTTTCCCCAAAACCAATAGAATCAATATACTGAGTCATCACCAGTTCCACTGTTTGAATAATGAATCACAATCAATGAATCCCTTTTTTTAAAATGTTTTCTCTGGCTCCTTAACAAATATGATCTGACCTGTATGAAAAGACAACAGGAATTTCTTGAAGTTCAGTGGTTCAAAATGCTGTTTGGTTAAATATTCCATATAATGTATATTCTATTTTTAATTAGGATTACTTTCTTCAATCCCCCTGGACTCCCATCATCTTGCACTGTCTTATCAAAGAGATAGGAGATCACAGTTGCTATAGCAATCATTGTTTATGAAATCATCTAATTTATCAAGGTCCCTTGTTAAAACACACACACACACACACACACACACACACACACACACACACACACACACACACACACCAGGTTGCTGCAGCAGTAATTCTCCCCACAAAAAAAAAAAAAGATGAGGAAGGCTGCTGTTATAATCTAATTCAGGTCAATCTTGGGGTTCAGGTTCAAGATTAGTATGAAATTAAATAATCATAGACAATCTAACATATAAAGGATATAACATTGATTCATTTAGGCACAACTTCCCTGCCTTCTATTGGACACAGTGGTCTTTTGACTTTCTAACTCAGGGATGGGGCTGTGGAAGGCACTTCTAATTATAAGTGCTGATTTTTGTGCTTAAGCCATCAGGAAGCTATAGAAATGATTTGGGTCTTAAACTTTAATATGTTTATATTTGTCTATGTATCTACGTACCTCTTAGTCATCTATATGGAGAAGAACATTTAAGATACTTCTAATTCGCCTTGCCCATTTCTTTAGGAGCAAGGAATTGAGGTTCTTATAGGAGTTTCCATAATCTAAATGATGCAAGAAATTTGTTGTAGGAGTCATTGAAGAAGGGACTTAGATAAAAGGGGGAAAAAAGTTTTATTGTGGTTGGTTTGGTATTTTTTGCCTAAAGAAATGTTAAACTTCCCTGAATAAGTCACCTATAGAGGGGAAAGATACCAGAAATCTAAGTACTCAGCCTTCCCTTAAGAAAGAAAGACTCTTGGATCTTAATGATATGGTCCATGTGGTAAGTGATTTCAGAAATTTATACTTCATAATATGTACCTAGATGCAGACCTGTAACAATGAGCAGGAGCAATAGGAAGGAAACCAGAGCAACACAACAGATGATGAATATCCATCATAGTAGTCAATCCTTATTACAAGTCAAGATGATCTTTGTTTCTAACTAGGCCAAAGCACACTTTGGGGGACACAAGCTATTGTCCATTCCACCATCATTTGAGCCTACATTGTCTCCTACTTGTTGTCTGCTGACCTTAGGGTCAGAGTTACAGTTTGTCACACTGTTCTTTATCACTGGGACCCCTAATATTGCCCATTCCACTTCTGCTGTGTCTTCCATCATTGCCCACTATACCAGAACCAAGTACTAACCACCATGCAAAGACCAGGGGATGCCAAGTGCAACTGCTGCCCCACCATGTTGGAACTTTGCAGTGTTTCAATGCCAAAGACTTCCCCCTGCTGGACTTAGTTATACCACCTATGCCAGCCTTCAGATACTACCTTTGCTCTCTGTGCCAAGATCTGAATATTGTCATTAGCACAACTTCCTCTGTATTGGCTGCCCATGTCTTAAGTCAGGGAGATATTTCCCCTGGTGGTTCACCATATTAATGTGGTCATGTATAGCCAAAGAGGGTGGTTCAGCAAACTCTAGTCATTCTGATGAGTCAGTCCACGGCTTATTTTCTATCTCCTGTTACAGCCTATCCTCTCCAAAGTAGGAAATTCCCAAATGAGGACATCTCAAACTCATAATACATTTGCCATGGCTAGGTATATGTTCAATTCAGGGTCATTTACCAAGGCTCAGGGAAAGAAACACAAAGCAAAATAGGGGAAAACAGAGACTCTTCTAGGCCAGCTGAGATATATGAGCAAATGTCACAATATCCAAGTGGTAGGAGGGAACCTGAGGGGCTATGCAAGTTTCATCCTTCAGAGACCTCTTGCCCCCTCCTCATTTAAAGGTCCCAACAAGAGCTATGTTTCCATTTAAATTGAGCTCCATATTCCTCAGAAAACCATCTGGGGTACATTTAGCATTATTCATATTCTCAATTCCAGAAAAGTATTAAATAGAATCAAGAATTATATAATTAAGTGACTTTCCCAGGACTTTCCATTTAAAACACGCCCTCTACCCCCCCAAAAAAATCCTCTAAAATGCCATAAAAGAACCAAGCAGTTCATTCAGCACAGTTTTTAAATAGCCAGAAAATTATAGTGTTCAAGAAGGACCCAGTCTAGCACAGCTGGTTATCCTTGTAAATCACAATCACATCCTGAATGCAACATTATGTAGATCCAAAAAATGATAGTTTAAAGCTTTCTCTGTGACAGAAACTGTTCAAAGTCACCATATTAATAGAAACAAAAAGAAAATGATACTTGGCCCAAAAGGGCCCTAATGGGGAAAGACCAGGCATAAAAAGAAGCTGAAGGGGCAGCTAGGCACCTGGTGCAGTGGATAGAGCACTATCTCTGGAGTCAGGAGGACCTGAGTTCAAATCCAACCTCAGACACAATTGCCTTGCTGTGTGACCTTGGGCAAGTCACTTAACCCCTTAAATAAATAAAAAATGTTTTTAAAAGAAGCTGAAAAGGAAGATTGGTAGTCATCTAGCATGAAGTATGATGAAGAAAGAAGTTTGAGCACTGATGGAAAAATTGCTTATATATGCATATCTGTATAAGATATATATGTGTGTGTGTGTTAATATAGCATTACTTAATATAATTATAGTAATGTTCTTGCATTCCTACTTTTAACATATGTATCCTACACCCTAAGACCCCAGCCTTGAGCTCTTACCTTCTAAAGGAATCTAACTTGAACTGGATCTCACCTCCTAATGTCTTTGTCCTATTCAATGAGATTTATGGTGAGTTAGATCACAAAGAGTGGGTTTTCCTTGTTTGGATTGCAGAGGTGAGTTGGTCATCTGGACTATACAATGTGATTCCCTTCCCCCTTTTCTCCTAAAAGTATAAGCACCTTTGCTGTAGATCACCTGGTGAGACATCCACCACTTTTGCTATCTTGTTATCTTTAATATGCTTTATTCCTCCACTTATGAGTTGAATTTATTTCAGGATTTTACAGAGCAGAGCCTAGAGAGGAATGAAAGAATGAACGTGGCTGACTTAATCATTTCCTAACATACAAGGGCAGAAGTATCTTCCAGGGTGAGAAAATTATTGGAATATGATGGGAAAAGAAGTCTAAAGACAAAATTAGAGCCTTGAGAGAAATGAAGTCCTTAAAATTGAGGCTATTTATTTTGTGGATAATTTATAAATACTTTAAGTTTATCAAATATGGGGTAATTGAATCCAAACAGTTCTGATTCTTCCTGTGTTTTCTGTTCCATTGTTCTACTTTTTCTATTTTTTTATATAATACAAAATGGCTTTTTGTGATTATTGTTTTATAATGTCTAGATGAACTATCGCCCCTTCAGTCATATTTCAAAAAGATATATTTCATTTGATATTCTACAAGTTCCTTCAAACTTCTTGAATTTTGCAATTTTTTTGTCTAGCTAGTCCATTTGAGGCTATTTTTATCATGTTGTGTTTTTATTATATTGATACATCATAGCTGATGCAGATGAACCTTGGGCATAGGGAATATTGAAATTAATTGGAAACAAAATTTTGTAAATCCTCCTCTATCACTCTGTCAAAACACTCATTGGTAAGGCAAGCTAGGTTACTCAGGAGCTGAAACAACATCCAAGACCACCCAGCCTGGAATCTGAGACACCTGACCCTTCCCTAAAAGGGAAACTAATGCAGAACTTGGGCAACTCCCAAGTCACCACCTCTTCCCATGGACCCTGAAGGGGTATTTAAGGAGATTTCTGGCTTGAGCTCTTGCTCTTTTACTTTAGCTTTAGCTTTTTAGCTTTAGACTGCTGTTTAACCTGGCAGCTGGCCTGTTAAGATTAATTAGTAATCCACTTGGCTTTCCTCTAATCTCTATCACTTTCTTTTGTGTTGTAGCTTCTTTTTTTTTTAATAACTCTATTTTTTGCTTTTTCTACCCTGCATTCCTGGGTCAAGAAGTAATTCTTCACAGGAGATTATCAAACTTACTGCAACAAAAGCCATATGTATTGACTCTCTATTCACTTAAGTAATTATTTTTTTTAAGAATCATTTTTGCAATTGCATTAAGCAATATTCTTAAATACATAAGTACTATACGGCATACTGTACTTAGAGAAATAATTATATAACAAACCTTGCTTCTCTTTTTTTTTCTTTTTTCTTCTTTTTTTTTTGCAAGGCAATGGGGTTAAGTGGCTTGCCCAAGGCCACACAGCTAGGCAATTATTAAGTGTCTGAGGCCGGATTCGAACTCAGGTACTCCTGACTCCAGGGCCAGTGCTCTATCCAGTGCGCCACCTAGCTGCCCCCAAACCTTGCTTTTAAAAAGCTTTAATACCTTGAGAGTTTCCAGAGTAAGTGATTTATATCAACCTTTCTTTCTTTATATTTAATCCAACAAGAATAAACTAAAATGTTTTAGATCATAGGGATTTGTTTTGCTTTTTTAAATCCTCAAATAAAAGTATACTTTTTATCTGATGCTACAAGGAATTATTTTTGACTTGAACTGAGTCAAATAATGTGTATGTATTAATTGTCATTTTCTGAAGGATCATAGAAAATTAGCAGAATATGGGGTAGACAGCTGGAGAGCAAGACCCTAAATAACCTCTAGGTATAAATTGGGAGATAAAATTTTCCACCAAGTCAAAGAAAGCATCTTTGCATAGTGATTTGATTTTCTCCCATTTCCTTTCAGACAATTTGACCTGTGGTTATGAAAAATATAAAGTACTAAAAATTACAAATATGAAAGGTTTGAGGGATATTTTTGAAAAAATGAGTTAAAAATGATCCTTCTTAAATCCTCTCACACATTGGTCTATCAAAGACAAAACAAGAGCTGGGAGCAAGTATGCAATCCCAATAATCTTTCCAACATGACATTGGGAGGCACATGCCCAGAAAACACTGATTGATAAGTCAAGGTATTCTCAAGAGTTTTTCTGGATATCTTTAAGTATTTGTTTGCTATGATTCCTAAAAGATTTCAAAAGGTTGTTTTTTTTCCTAAAAAAAATAATTAAGTTGATATCATTTTTCTTTGTTTCCAAATTCACTGTTTACTCTCCATTAGGTTGTGCCGAAACCCCCCCACCAGGTGCCTACCCTGAGATTTTCCCTGAGGACTTTTCCACTTTAGAGAGTGATCACTTTAAGGTAGGAGTCAAGTTAAATATGATCATAGTTTTTTCCTCACTTATATATGGGAAAATATTTCCACCTAAATTGTTGCTTAACCTTTGTTCTCCTAAGGAATATAGTGTTTGGTTTCCACAGGGAGGAGACTGTTAGTTAAAAAGATATGAGTATGAGCCTTTGTGTAGTTATGTGAGAGTAAGACAAAGGAATTGATCCCAATCAGTTAATATATAGGGCTTTAAATATTTACAAGCTCAGGCAATTTTGAACAACAAAGAGAGGAAGAGAGAAAACCACTACAGTTAGTTGAAAAATACCTCTTTTAAAAAAAATTAGGTAATAACAGCAAATGAATCCATCTAGTACCTTAAAAAATAAAAATTAGAATCATTTCTGTAATGAAATGATATGACATAATCATGTGACTAGTATGTTTATATAGCAAGTTTAATGCCTACAGAACTTTTTTATTATTTGAATTTGGTCAGCATTAATTTTAACTTAAAGTTAAGCGTCTCCAAGAAAATATTATTTGGATACATTTGCTTTTTCATGAAAATGTTTTTGAAATTCCCAGTGGCTGGAATGTGAATGAAAAGAAATGGGGAGGGAGGCAGAAATAATATAGAAATTCCTTGAATGAACATAAAGCCAAATTCAATATTTTAACAATTGACTGAAGAATAAACAATTTTCAGTTAAAAATACCTACTGTGTAAGTATTGTATATTATGCCACATAAAAAACTAGTTTGAGATTTTTTTCAGTTGATTTTAGCACTATGTTTAAATGACAAGAGAAGAGGACAGAGTAAAAGGTTTAGAACATGTGACACATACTATACGGTTCAGGCACATTTGATATTCTTCCATCGCTGTGTCTTTGCCCCCATATTTATAATATGCTCTCTCCTCATCTTTGTCTCTTAGAAGCACACTCAAGACAGTTCAATCAACATTTATTGCTTATTGATGATTATATTTGAGGTACAGTGCTAAGTTCTTAGGATACAAAGAATGGAACAAAAGGGAAAAAAAGCAAAACAAAATAATCCAGTCCCTAATCTTAAGGAACTCATAATCTAATGGGCAGACAATATATAAATATCTCTGTCTGTCTGTCTGTCTATCTGAAGTATTTTGAAATCAATTGTTTGATTTGGGAGATACCCAGTAAGGTGGGCCCATATCAAAGAAAGTACTGTTTTGTGAGTAAAACAATTGCAGTAGCTCAAAAGAAATATGAGATGAACAAATTTAGAGATATTTCCACTTCAATTGTTCATTCAGACTATGCCCAACTATGGTAGAGCCTTCCAAGTTCATATTGGTCTTTTCATCCACAGTGAGACACACTGTGCTCTGACTCCAAAGTGATGTCATTTTGGTCCTCTTTTTAGAACAAAGGACCAATCTACCCATGCATACATACACGGACACATACACAGACACAAACAACTCTCTTTTGCTCTCTCTGATATCGATACACACAAATATATATATGTACACACAAGAAAGATAATTCATAGTGAATCTACAAGGCACTAATGTGAATAGGGATTGAAAAAGACTTAAAGAAGGTGGAATTTTAGCTGCTGCCTGAAGAAAACCACGGTAGAAAAGAGATAAAGAGGAGGAGAACATCTAGGCATGGAAGACACATAAGTGAAAATAAACAAAAGTGGGAGGTGAACTGTTTTCTGCATGGAAGAGTAAAGCCAGTCAGTGAATGGCAGAGAAAGGTAGGAGGGGGGCCAGGTTATAAAGGACCTTAAAAGAAAGAATTTTACATGCTATCATGCAAATGATAAGGAGACAATGGGGTTTAATAAGTAGAGAGAAGGCATGGGCAGATGTGCACTTTAGAAAGATTAATTTGATAGTTTAGTGGAGGATGGGCTGGAGTGGAGAGAGATATAGTGTCAGAGAGATATAGTGTCAGAGGAGAGAAGGATTCATATGTGAGAAATGAAATGATCAAATCAATAGGCCTTCATCATAGAGTTGAAGATATAAGCCTGTGTCCTTAAGAATATGGTGGTGTCCTAGATAGTTACAGAGAAGTTAGGAAGAGACAAGTTTGAAGAGAAAGATAATGAATTAATTCAGTTTTGGACAAATTGCATTTGAGGGATCAAAGAACCAAAAAAAGAAAGAGAATAAAGAAAAGAAAAGTGTTAAAGGTTAAAAGTGGCAAAAAAAGGAGAAGTATTGAGTCATAAAATCTGGCAACTAAGATATGTCATAGTTAACTGAAGAAAGTTTATCTGAATCAAAGGGTTGGAAGCCCCTTTAAAATGTTAAGAAGAAAATGAGAAAAAAGGAAATGGAAGCTCTGATGGTGCAATCTTCTTGAGGGATTTAGTCATGAAAGGAAGGTATGATACAAGATGCTAGTTAATGGGAATGAAAAATTCTTTTGAGGATGGGGAGATATAGGCATATTTGGAGAGATAACATAAGTAGCAAGTAGTCAAGGAGAGATTGAAGATTAATGGGAGAGTGGGGATAATGGAGGGAATGATCTACTGGAACAGATGGGAAGGAATGCATCACTTGATTTTAGAAAGGTTTGCTTTGGCAAGAAGGGCATCTGCAATATGGGAAAAGCAATGAAAGCAAAGTAATGAAGATGACAAGAATGCAAAAAGAAGAAACCCATGAAAAATGTCCTCAGTTTTTTTTTTGGTTTAATATCAGACCCAAGATCAGAGAATTATAAATTAAGAGCTGGAAAAGGAGTTTTTGTTGTAATTCGGTTTGTTCAGTCATGTCCAATGCTTCATGACCCCATTTGAGGTTTTCTTGGCAGTGATACTGGAGTGATTTAAAATTTCCTTCTCCAGATCATTTAATAGATAAGGAAATTGAACCAAATAGGGTTAAGTGACTTGCCCAAGGTCACACAGCTAATTAGCATAGCAACTTGATTGATATCTCCTAATCAACAGACTTGTTATCCTCTGCTGCACTGCTAAAATCACTGATCCTTCCAAAGTACCACATAGGAGAACACTAAGAGAGCTCCCATAAAAGTAAAGTAAGACCAATTAAACTATTAATAATGAAATATTCCCAGGGTCAAACACATTAATTAAACCAATATTTGAAAGCACTTTTTAGACAGCAGTAAGTATAATATAAGCAAAGTGAACCAAACAGAAAATCTGAAAAATAGACTTACCTCCAATAAATCCCACACAGAGGTAAAGTTGTATTACACTATTACAAAAAGAAGCAGAAATCATTCCCAAAGAACATAATATCCCTCCTGCTATCATTACTGGTCGACTGCCATATTTATTCACCAAAATACTGCTTATTGGACCTAAAGGAAAGAGAATATAAAAAAATTCATTTAAAGATATTTTTCAAATACTATTTTTGAAGTTCAAAAAACATTGTTTAAATTTGAGAAGCAATTTCAACTATAATTTAGTACAATATCTCAAAGTATTTATCTTGTTACCATCATCTCTTTTTCCTAAAATACAATTCAAAATGCATTTATTAAGCATCTTCTTTAAGACAGGTGATATTTATATAAAGTCAAGACTAGGGAATAGTAGATAAGTACAACAATGATATGGCTAGCAGGTAAAGATTAAATACTAAATTTCTAAAGAGAAGTTATTTAGTTCTGAAAGGACAGGGAGAATCTAGAAATATCAATGATGAGCTAGGAATAATCTGACTTCCTTTATCCTAAAATACAGTGGGGTGGGGAGTGGAATGAGCAATTTAGTTGACAACTGCTAGAAAAAGTAGCAAGATATGTCTTCTAGGGAGTTTCCACATGTATCAAGTGAAGAAGTAAGAAAAGAGATCTAAGAAGGGAAGTGTTTTATTGATAAAATGGGGTATCCTGAGGGCATGAAGGAAATATTCCTCTTATCCTTTCCCTACTCAGGGAGAAAGCAGTAATATGATTTCAATTATACATGTAAAATAATACAAAACAATTTCATTCTTGTTTTATAAAAAAACTGAGAAACTTAGACTTTAATTTGAACTCAGAATTAATCATTTTTAATCATGAGTCTCTTAGTTATCTTTGATTATTGTATTGATAAGAATAATCAGGTATTTCACAGTCTTTCTAACATTGCTGTGATTGTGCACAATGTTCTCCCAGTTCATTTCACTTTGCTTTGCATCAGTTCATAAAAGTCTTGTTGCATTTCCTGAAAGCAGTCCCCTTGTAGTTTCTTATAATAGTACTCAGTCACAGTCATATGCTACAACTTGTTCAGCCATTCCCTAATTGATGAGTACCTCCTCACTTTTCATTTCTTTACTATAAATATTTTTGCTCTTTTCCTCTTGCTTTGAACTACACTAGATGTATTGTTTAGGTCAAAAGATAACAGTACAATAACAGCCTTTGGGTACAGATGCAAATTGTTCTCCAGAATGATTGGACAATTCACTACTCCACCAATAGTTTATTAATGTACCCATTTTCCCTCATCTCCTCCAGCATTTGTATTTTTGATAAGTGTGAGGTGGTATTTTAGAGTTATTTTACTTTTTTATTTCTCTTATCAAAATTAGATTTAGGGTATTTTTATAGAAATATAGATAATTTGTTTCTTCTAAAACTATCTGCTCATATACTTTGATCATCTGGGCCCTCTAAAACAATAATAAATTTAGTTTAATTCCCTATATATTTGAGAAATGAGACCTTTATCAGAGAAACTTATTTTAAAAAGCTGTATGAGCTCTTTATCTAAGGCACCTTTTAGCAAAATGTAGTTTCCCTGATTATCTCTTTTAATTAGGTTTATTTTTATTTTTGCTTTGTCTGAGATTATGATTGCTACCTTGTCCTTTTTAACTTTAGCTGAAACATATTCAGCTTTTCTCCTGCCCTTTCACTTTGCATGTGTCCTTCTGTTTCAAGTATTTCTCTTGTAAACAACATAATGTTGAATTCTAGCTTCTAATCCATTCTGCTATCCAGAAAGTGAGCTCACCTCATTCACATTCAAAATTATGATTACCAACTGTATATTTCCTTCAATTCAATTTTCTTCTGGTTATCCTACTCTTTCTTTCTCCTCAAAGGTCAATTTTGCTTCTAACCAATGATTCCTTTAATTGGTCCTCCCTTTTATTATCTTCCTACCCCTTTTCTCATCCCTTTACCCTTCTATTTCCCTCTTAAGTAACATAGATACCTATACACAATTCTGTGTGTGTGTGTGTGTGTGTGTGTGTGTGCATGTGTGTATATTTTCTCTCTTTGAATCAATTCCTATGAGATGAGGTTCAAGCATTGCCAACTCCACCCCATATTTGCCCTTCCATTGTAAAAGTTCTTCCTTGCAAGGCTCATTTTAGGTGAGAAAAAATTCCCCAATTCCTTTCCATTTTTCCCATTGAATCTCACTTTATCACCTCTTTATTTTTTTGACATAATCATAATCATCTCAACATAATCATCTCAAAACCCAAACCTTCATGTATATGTAAAACTGTTTAACTGCCCTAATAATGATAAAGTTCTTAGCAGTTACATGAATCCTCTTCCCATATGGGAATGTAAACAATCTAATCTTATCGAGTTTTTCATGATAATGAATAATAATCACTTGAGAAGAAAAAAGATTCAAATTCCAAACAAAGGCAAGTAATCTTTTCCATTCTTCTATTAACTTACTAGTTAGAACAATATATGATAGAAATAGCCCTTTGGGAAATGTTACCTTATACAAAGGGGATATGCATAAAACATTCATTGAAGTTTCATATTTCGATCCTTTAACAGTTGCTTTTCACACCTACCTAGTATCTAATACTCAGGGTCAAAAAATGTGCTTTGTTTGTTGGCCCTATCCATAAATATATGAATTTGATTCCATGAATATAAAATTAAAGAACTTACGATGAGAATTTTAAGAGGGTCTGAATACACTTAGAATTTTGTTATATGGTCGTTTGACAACTGATTCAAGTGCATTCAAAAAACTAGGGAGAGTTTCAAAAGATTTCCTGAATGATGTCTGAATATTTTACCTAATCTAATTATTTCAGTCTTCTGTTATATTCTATTTCTTCTTGAAACTTCCAGGAAAACCCAGTACCTAAGTTTTTACCTAAACCAAGGGATGTTAACTTAGAACACTCAAAAAAAAAAAAGAATTCTGTGAATAGATTTAAAGGAATCTGTGGATTCTAAAGACAAAATACTTTTCAAAAATTATAATAAAGACAACAAATAAAAGATCCAAAGGCCCCAAGGGACTATCAAAATCTCTACTATATAACAGACAAAAAGATTAAAAATTTTTTTTGAAAGATAAAAGGAGATAAAAACATAGATTCACCTGGGAATGGGGAGGGGGAATGTAGGTAGTTATATTTCCCATAATTGCAGTTTCACCTCAATGAGGTTTCATATGGTTTTTCCACCCTTCAAGAATGCAGTCCAGCCACTGCATAGTCAGCATTAAACATTAGACTAAAGACACATGCTCTTCTTGGATTTATCAGTTGCTCCCAGAATGCCAAATGACAGCAGGTGTTTCCTGCCAGATGTCACAGCTCAACAGCTCTACTTTCATTGGCTATGATAACAGTAGATTTAGCAACTTGAACCCTGGAAATTTTTGAATCAAAGACAATTTTTAGCACTTTTCTCTAAAAAAAGATGTGATTTGCAGCCAAAGCTAATTGAATAGATATTATTATCAATATCAGTTAATATGATATTTAGTAAGTTTCTAATATTCCAGATCTTGAGGGATATTATTATTTTCCAGACATAAAGATAAAACATAGTCCTTGTTTTCATGGATTTGAAATTTATAATAAGAGAACACAACTCCTAAACAGGTGGTACAGTGGATAGAGTACCAGGAGGAATTGAGTTCAAATTGGGCCTCAGACACTTAATTGCCTGGCCACACTCCATTGCCTTGCAAAAAACAAAAAAAGGACATAATTTATACAAACATACATGTATAAACACATGTATATGCATATGGTGAAACAACTGCACATATTCACAAGTATCTATAACAAGTAAATCCTATTGGTAAAAAGAAAGCATTTTGTAATGTTAGAGAAGAGACTACTATTGAGACTTAGAAATGGGACTAATTAAATTAAGCTTTAAGTGTTAGGTAGGAATTCAGTTGTTGGAAAGCGAATTGTCTGAGGGATACATATTAATATGGGCAAAATTAAGGAGTCAGAAGTAACATATATAGATTAAGATGAGTTTGACTGGAACATTGAGGACATAGATGATGGTGGTGTAAGTAAAGTAAAATATTCAGCAATAAAATATTTCTCTTTACAGAAAAAAATACTAAAGGAAATGTAAAGAGACAACAGATTATAGCCAGGGTAAAAAAGACAATGCAGAGCCATTTAAAGGTTTTTGAATAGAGAAAGCCTTAACCAGAGCTACAGAAAAGGAAGATATCTGGCAATGGGAGATTTTAGAAAGAATCAATCAATCAGAGGTTGAATATGTATAAGAGTTGCAAATATGTTTGAGTGAATTTCAAAGGATGAAAAGATTCTGTTAGCATGGGAGAGAAAGTCTGCAACATATTCCCCATGAGGAAGGAAACAGAGTTAATTAACTTGCCTAGAGCCACACAACTAGCATCTGAAGTCAGATTTGAAGACACGGAAATGAGTCTACCCAACTCTAGGCCCAGCACTGTGTGTGTGTGTGTGTGTGTGTGTGTGTGTGTGTGTGTGTGTGTGTGTGTGTGTGTGTGTGTGTGTGTGTGTGTGTGTGTGTGTGTGTGTGTGTGTGTGAGAGAGAGAGAGAGAGAGAGAGATGGGGGAATAATACATCAAATCTTTACCAGTCATAAACAATAGTTAGTAGTCACCTAATAAGGCAATGAGTAAATGGGACATGGCTAACAGGGTTGTATTTTTTTTTTAATATAGCAGAAATTGGGCATTGAGTCACTGAAGCATAAATTATTTACCAAGAGTGCCCAAAGAAGGCAAATTAAAATTGAATGAATGCTGGGCAAGCAGAGGACAGTCAAGAATTCTGGATGACTAGGAGAGGAATGGATCTGAATGAGAATGTTTGTGTCTGAAGAGAGAAATGAGGAGATCAAGGAGATAGAAGGAAAAAAAAACACTTTACCACTCTCAAAGTGTGTTTGCTTTTAAAATATATAAATAATCAATAAAATTCAATAATCCTATAGCAATAAATAATAGGCTATGTGATGATCTCCATTATGGTGTTCTAAAAAAAAGGTTAACTCTACTGAATTTACAAGGTATAACCACATTTAAAAAAAAGTACATGGGATTTTAAAACTTGAAGTTAACTTCTTTTTACAAATGAGGAAACTGAAGCTGAGAAATGTTAGGTGACTTTTCTGAGGTTAACTAATGGAAAAATCAGAACTGAAACTAGACTCCTGGTGTTAGTGACTCAGTCAGTGAATAAATATTTATCAATCACTTTCTATATACAAGTGATGGAGATACAAAAAGCAAAAGACAGTCCTGCTCTCAAAGAACTCACAATCTAATGGGTGGTTATGGACAAACTATGTACAGAATAAGGTAGATGCAATCTCTGAGGCACAGCATTAGCACAAGACAAGATGGAATTTTAGTTAGGACTTGAAGATGAGGGAGGACAGTCTTCCAGGCATGAATATTCAGGGAAAATTCCCTGAGTTGAGAGATGGAGTATCTTCGGCAAGAAACAGCAGTCAATGCCATAAGATTGAAGAGTATATATACATATATATATAGATAGATAGATGATAGATAGATGGATAGATAGATAGATAGATAGATAGATAGATAGATAGATAGATGATAGATGTTTTAGAGGATAAGGTAGAAGGCGGCCAGAAAGCTGGGGAAGGGAGATAGGAAGGACTTTGAATGTCAAGAGGACTTTGAGGTGATAGCGAGACATTGGTCAGATTTATACTTTTAGGAAAATATTTTTGGTGGTCGAATGGAAGATGAATCAGGTGCAGAGAGGCTTGGGGCAGGCGGATCTACCCTCAGGCTATATTGGAGCAGCCCAAGCATGAAAAGATGAAGGTCTACAACATGATGGCAACAGTATCAGAGAAGGGCATAATTTTGAGAAATGTGAAATGGATAGACCTTGGCAAGAGATTGGATGTAGGAGGCGAGAGATAGTGAAGAGTCAAAAATAACTAACATCTAGGTTCTAAACCTGGGACTCAGGGTGAATGGTGGTACCCTTGACAATAATATTTAGGATTGGAATGAATTCAGTTTAGACTAAATTTAAATTTAGTTTAAGTTTAGTTAAGTTTACTTCTGGGATATCCAATTCAAGATGTCTGAAAGGGAATTAGAGATGCAAGCCTGAAGGTCAGTAGAAGGATAAGAGTGGAATAGATAGAGATCTGAGAATCATCAGCATAGAGATAGTAATAAAAATCATGAGAGCTGATGAGATGACTAAGTATTGTAGAGCAAAGAAAAGATAAGGAATACCTATAATTAGAAGGGGTGATTTGGATGAGTATCTATCAAAGGAAATTTAGAAGCAAAGGTCAGATTTTTGCAGAAGAACCAAGAGAGCCTTGTGTTCAAAAGAGAGTGCTTAGAGCATGTTTCCCCCTCCATCATAATTCTCAGACTTTGGGGTGCAATGTTGAAAACATTCTTATTTAGATGTACCTTGGATTAGTTATTCTCCAAGGTAACTTTTAACTCTATGATTCTGGGGCTGTATTTCATTACATCTATCAAATAAATGATATTTCTTGAAGGAAATATTTTCTAAAAGTCCCATAAGTTTTTCCACTTCAATTAGAAACCACCCAAAAGAGAAAAGAAACTCAGCCAACTTTGCTGTAAATTGTTTTAAAATCTAAGTCTCATTGTTCACACTTCAGTGAATATGAATCTCTCAAACTTCCAGCTGTGAACCTGTACTCATCCCTTTATGAACATAGTTAAATCAGATTCTACATTTAACTCCATTTAAAATCATTTAACACTTCCCATCTGCCTGCCTATATACAGGAGTATACAACATCACACTTCTTTTATCTTTAATCAGAAGAAAAATAAACACCAAAATTGAAAGCATGTATCACAGAACCAAGACAACTAATATGTATTTTTTAAAGGCAAAGGGAAAGGGATATAAGTTGAAAAGATAGCACATACTGACAGTTCTTTATCTGATTAATTGGAAAAAACTATTGATTTCATTAAAAATAAATTCCCCTTCCTATTTTTTCAAGGCAAATTTTTAATTTCTACTTTTGTCCTTATTACACAGTTAAAAAGCATAATTGTATTATTACAATTATTATTTCTACTTGTACTTTAATCACCATCATCCTATAAACTACTTTCTCCTTAGTTTTTAAATAGTTCAGAGAAAGCAATGCCCTGCACTAGAAAAGTATAGCTCTAGTCTCTATTTCTACCCTAGATCTCATGTAATTTCTATTCTCCTCCCATTGTATCCACTTAATCCTTTCTTTTTTTCCTTTCTTTTCAATTATTCCTAGACTGGCCTCTCAGTCTCTCTGTATTTGCCTGACTTTCTGATTCTCCCCTCCACCTAGAGGTCTCTCAGTAGCTCTTCATCTTTTTTGCATTCTTGTTTCTGACCTCATCTTTCAAATGAAATGGCTTTTTCCAAAGTTAGCAGGGATCTCTTAAGTGTTAAATCAAATAGCTTCTTCTTAATTCTTCCTTATTAACATCTCCATAGCTTCTAACAATCTCAATCACCCTTTTCTCTAGCTTTTCAAGTAACTATTCTCTCCTTGCTCTCTTCCAACCTGACTCCTCCTTCTCAATCTCCTTGTAATATCTTTATCCTCTTCTATCACTGTCACTTTTAAGTATCTGTAATGGGGCTTATTCTCCATCCTGTTTTGCTTAATGATTTTATTAACTCCCATGGATTCACTGATCATTTCTTTGCAGATGATTCTCAAATCAATTTCCCAGGCCAAACCTCTCTCTCCTGACCTCCTTTCTTACATCTATCTACCTTTTGGACATTTTGAACTAGACATCTTGGACACATCTAAAACTTAATATGATCAAACCTGAATAAATCATCCTTCCATCCAAACCTCCCCAACTCATCCTACCATTTCTTTTTCTCTAGGGTATCACCATCATCCTAGATACCCAGACTTCCAGCCTAAATGTCATGCTAGATTCTTCACTTGCTTTCACCCTCCATATCCAGTATCTTATCAAGCAAGCCCCTGTCAATTCTATTTTTGCCACATCTCTCATTTATTTCTGCTTCTGTCATTTAATCCAGCTACTATCTGAGCCCAGACCTTCATCACTTCAAGACAGAATGACTTGGATTAGGACTGGAATTTTTGCATAGAAATGATAATTGAGTACATGAAAGTTGAGAGCACCAATGGCACTCTGGGTTTCACCACCTAAATCTAAGTCTTTCCCTTCATTTAGAAATCAAAGCAATCTTCCTAACACTCATACCTCTGTTCAAGAAACTTCAGTAACTTCCTGCCACCTCCAGGATCAAATATAACATTTTCTGCATGACTTTTCAAATTCTTCATAATCTATTTCCCACCTTTCCTTTTGGTCTTCTTCCTTTCACTCCTTGGCATATACTTTACAATTCAGTGACAGTGACCTCTATTGTTCTTCATCATTTCCCTAATTTGAGCATTTTCATCAGTGGTCTCTCAAACATGGAATGGTCTCTATCTTCATCTCTACTTCCTGGCTTTGCTGATTTCCTTCAGGTCTCAGCTAAAATCCCACCTTCTGTCTCATCTGATTTCCGTTCAAACTAATAATGGCTCCTCTCTGAGATTATCTCTAATTTATCCTATCTTGAAATCCATTGCACAGAGTGGTTTAGCTATTTTCTCCCTCATTAAAAACCATAAGCCTTTTGAGGACAGAGATTGTGCCTTCTTTTTATATCCCCAGCAACCCCTCCAGGGAGCTAGCTATGTGTAAAGGAAAGAGCATTGAATAGGAAATACAGGAACTTCCAGTCCTGACTTTGCCTCTTAATAGCCATATGACCTTGAGCAAGTAACTTAAACTCTGTGGGCCCTCATTTATAAACCTAAAATGATAATAATGGAACTGTTCACAAAGTAAAGAGTTTTTACTGTTGATAAACATGAACAGTGTTTATTTTTGGAGCCAAAAGGAATCATGGAATCCTCTACTTTGAGATGAAGGGGGAGGCATATGTATATGGTATATGTAGGGGGAAAATTACTCCCCACTGGAAAAATATCCCAGGACTATTTATAGTTATTCTTAACCTGGGGTTCCTGAATGTCTATTTTTAATATTTTAATAATGACACTGCAATATAATTTATTTTTTCATATCCCTATATTTTTTTCTATGTATTTAAAAATATTATTTACCAAAGGGACCCCTCTGTGTCCTCAGGAAGAAAGAAATCTGAAGTTAAGAATTTACACTTTAAAGTGACATAATATTTATTATCCATTTTGCTGTGCTATTGTGAAAACTGAGACAATATGTATAAAGTATTGTAAGTATAAACTAAAATGTAGAATTGCTATTACCATTAAAGGAGTAGAGAAGGGGCAAAACAGTAATGTCTCTCAGAGACAAAAACAGTTATTCCATTTCACTATGTACTTCAAACACATCTGAGTCCCCTTAAATTTTAAAAAAAAACCTTTACTAAATATTTTTTTAATACTAGGGAAATGATTGACAATGCTTTTAACTGAGATCAGGATTATCTACTTTTTTCCTTCTTTTGTATTTTGAAAATAATTTACAAATTTGCTAATTACTCTATTTATAAATGCTTTCAGCTTAAACATTTTACATGTATATTTGAATAAAGTCTATGAATCAACACCTAATTTGCATAGTTAATAAATTACTGATAATCCACAGTCTAGGTTTTCCCCATTAACTCTGAATAATTAGGATTAGTCATTTAAATGTTTAAGGGGTTGGCCTGTTTCCTTCTTTTACTAAGTTGTTAATATAATTTAAATCAATTGATAAAATGAGAACTGTGATATTTTTTTAAAAAGACTGCCTTTTAAATTACATGTTAGTTAAATGATTTATTCCAAGTGCATGCTAAAGAATTTTACATTTCTCAGATTTTTTCTACAGCAAAAAAGGCCTATGCATAATAAATCTAACAAAGATGTTAAAACAGCATTGCTCTCATGGTTTTTAAGTATTTAAAGAACACTTAAGTAATAGAGCCGTATGTCCACTTCAAATTATCTAAAAAATATTGTTAGATCATTTCAAAGCAATAAATAAAAATGAAAATAAAATTTTCAGGCATGTTTAACAATAGGTTGTTGCCTAGAAGTCCAGAAGACTATTTAATATTGAAAATAATAAAAGTGCCAGAAAATCTCACTTTCTAAACAATTTGATTTACTAAATCAATCAAGACACACAAATTTACACTTCTTTTTCAAGTATTTTCTGGTATTTTCATTTAAATTTAGGCTAATGTTGGAATGCCTTTTTCAACCCTGATCCCATCTTCTCCCATTTCCTCTAGAACTTTCTATCCTATCAATGATTACTTTTGTTTCTTTCCCTTTTTTAGATTTACTCTGTTCTAAAACAGGGCAGCTAGGTGGTACCGCAGAAAGAGTACCAGGTTTGGAGTCAGGAAGACTCATCTAAGTATAAATCTTTCCCCAGACACATAATGGCTTTGGGACCCTGGATATGTCATTTAATCTTGTTTGCCTCAAATTCTTCACGTGTAAAATGAACTGGAGAAGAAAATGGCAAAACATTCTAGGATATTTGCCAACTTTGCCCACATAGAAAGTCACGCACTACTGAAAAATGACTGAACTACAAAAGCTCTAAAATTAAAAAAAATTAACCCCTTTACCAAAAAAGCTGAAGTTCCAGTACTCATCCATGATCTCATTCTCTCTCTTCAAATTATCCAAGTAATTTGATTGCTAAATTGTTATAGTAATCTATTCGTATTTCATATACTATCTCACTTGTTTATTCTTTGACCCCTTGTTAAATAGAAACTGTATGGCTTCATTACAAGATTTTTTTTTTCAGTTTTTCTTGACTTTTCTGCATCCTTTGACACTACTGACCACTACTATCTTCTTTTTCTTCCTTTCTCTTCCTCTTCCTTCACCTAAAATGTGAATGTCCCATTTGAGCAACTCTTTTTTATAGCAACTGTATTGGCAATTACAGATCTGTATATTTCTGTTTAGCTATATTGATATACATTTAAGAGATAAGGGACTGGATTTATGTTTTCAATGGAAAAGAGAACTCCAAGATAGAAGCTACCAATGATTTTCTCTTCAATTTATATTCATAGAAAATTTGCCTCTGGCACTGAAAGATCAAGTCACTGACTCAGAATTGAGAAATGATTGAAACCTAGGTCTTTTCTCATAAGTCATATCATACATAATACAACAAAAACATATGTTATGTTATATTATCAGGCATAACATTCCCCAAAAGTCTTACCTCTTTCATGCTATTCTAACTTTCTTGTTTCTATTGATCATGGATCTAGAAAGGACCTCAGGGGTCATCCACTTCAACCTCTCTGTTCTATAGATAAAGAAACTAAACTCAGAGAAGTTAAATGAGTATCTAACATCACATGGATAGTAAGTGTAAAAGGTAGGCTTTGAACTCAGTTCCTCTGAATTCAATCAATTCTGTTTTTCATTGTACCTGCAGGATCCTCCAAGTTATTCAGGTTGACAACATAGGAATCATCTTTTACTTTTTGCTCTCTCTCAAGTCCTGCCTATCACTAGGTCTATACTTATGATCTTTGCAATTCCTAGGTCTTCTAAGATAAGAGTTTTTGAGACTTCTAGGTTCAAACTGTAATAAAACACCATAGACACACTTTTGTTTTGCTTTGTTTTGTTGAGAACTAGCCTTATACTTCTGTGAAATATTTCTTAGATTTTCCACATTTTACATTTTTTACCTTCATCTCCTTAGTTTCAGTGCTCATCACCTAACAATTTTATTATTGAAATTGCCTCTAACTTATCTAACTTATCTAACTCCCAGTTCCACGTTTTCTAATTTATCTCATAAAATACTATCTGAATAGTGAGGTTGAACTGGATGACCCTTACTAAATCTATCTGATTTATCTTCCCTCATACACTAGGCCTGTCATGTCACCTTTACTCTCCCTTTGGACTTTGTCAGTGTCCAATAACCTCTTCTTGCTATATTTCCCCTTGTTATTGTTGTCATTGTTTATTCATTTCAGTTATGACCAATTTGTCTCAACCTCATTTGAGGTTTTCTTGGCAAAGATACTAGAATGGTTTGCCATTTTTTCCTCTGCCTCCTTTTACAAGTGAGGAAACTGAAGCAAAAGTGATTAAGTGACTTCCCCAAGATAACAAAGCTAGTAAGTAACTCATAAAAAATGAGAGTTTTCCTGACACCAAGTCCTCTAACAATACCAGGTGCCTCAGGTATTGCTCTATTCCATCTAATGAACATATTCACCATTGAGCCTAGTTACATATAGAACAGAATGAATATGCCTCCATCTTCCTTCTCATGGGGTACTGTTGGAAATTTCCTTTGACAGGTTTTTCTCCCTCTCTGTTCAAATTCTACCCATCCTTCATGTCTATTTTCAAATTCAATGTTATTTATTTTGGTTTCCTGAGCTATTCCATTCCAGAGACATCAATCTCCTTTCCTCCAAATAGGAACTCTATTTGCTATTCTAGCATATCACATGTTTGCTCTCTAATTACTTCATGTAATTGTGTTAGCCCTGGCAGTCTTCATCTGAATTAGATTGCCTATTCCTCAACTATAGAACCATATTTTATATGGTGACAAGTATGTAGTGAACACTCAATAAGGACTTGATACCTAATTAACCAATTTTGCAAAATAGAATTAGGTCAAGGTTCTGTGAAAAGAACCATGACTTACAGTCAGGAAGCAAA
>NC_133659.1:285273886-285384348 GCF_037893015.1 Macrotis lagotis
CTTTGCTCTTCAGGCTTAGCAGGTTAGTTGTGTATAGACTAACTGTGAGGTCTCCAGTCGTAGCACAACAGGAAAACTGTCAGCCCTGGAGCCCAAGGCTATGCTACCCCATAGTAGTATGCAAGCTGCCAGCACCAGAGGCCCCAGTGTACAAAACCAGTGTCCACACTAGGTGCAAGACACTTGGAACAGTACCCCCTGTACTACAGAAATAGAGCTCAATGTTTTTATTATATAAATATTTTTTTGTTTTTCAATTTTTAATTTCAATTGGTAATTTCTACCACTCATTTTTTGGCAAGGTTTTGAATTTTACATTTTTCTCTCTCTCACTCCCTTTCCTCCCTCCTCTCCCCAACAGAAGGCACTCTGATATAGACTTTACATTTGCTTTGATGACACACATAGGTCCAAATTGAATGTGTTGAGAGAAGAAACAGATCCAAAAGGAAGAAAGAAAACATTAGAGATCAAAATTACATAATACTTAAGACAACATTTAAAAATTGAAGATAATAATCTTTGGTTTTCATTTAAACTCTACAGTTCCTTCTTTGGATACAGATGCATTCTACACCACAGATCCCCTAAAGTAGTCCATGTTATTGCATTGATGGGGTGAGCAAGGCCATCAGGGTTGATAATCATTCCATGTTGTTGTTAATGTATATAATATTCTTCTGGTTCTGCTCATCTCACTCAACATCAATTCATACAAGTCCTTCTAGGCTTTTCTGAAATCCCATTCCTCATGATTTCTCATAGAACAATAGTCTTCTATCACACACACACATACACACATACACACACATACACACATCTCATAGTTTGTTTTGCCATTTCCCCAATTGATGGGAATCCCCTCAATTTCCAGTTCTTTGCTACTACAGGGCTGCTATGAATATTTTTGTACATGTGGGATTTTTATACTTTTTCATGATTTTTTCAGGATGCAAATCCAGTAGTGGTATTCCTGTGTTGAGTTCCTTTCTGGGCTCCCTCAGTTTTTCCCCAGGTGAGCATTAGAGGGGTGGGGGACAAAGAAGACAAGGATAACAAGTTCTCCAAGATCCCCAAGTACTCCATTTATTGAACCAAATACCAGACTTTAAATTTCCTCTCCAGTCTCTAATCCACTCCCACTCCCACTCCCGTGGCACTTAGTAAAACAAGGCTCTGATGCTCAAGGACACCAGATGAAGATAGTTTACAATGCTCTCTCACACAAAAGTTCTTAACATTCCTGGATCAAAGGGTATGCACATTTTTGTTGCCCTTTGGGCATAATTTCAAATTGCTCTCCAGAAATGTTGGATCAGTTCACAGCTCCACCAACAGTACATTAATTTCCTAGTTTTCACACATCCACTCCAACATTGATCATTTTCCTTGCATCTGAGAGGTGTGAGGTAATGCCTCAGAGTTGTTTTTAATTAATAATGATTTGAGCAAT
Organism: Macrotis lagotis; assembly: GCF_037893015.1. NCBI lineage: Eukaryota > Metazoa > Chordata > Mammalia > Peramelemorphia > Peramelidae > Macrotis > Macrotis lagotis. The sequence continues at coordinate 285,275,340 of NC_133659.1, forward strand.
TTTTCCTATGACTTTACATAGCTTTGATTTCTTTGTATGAAAATTGCCTTTCCATATTCTTTGACCATTTATCAATTGGGGAATGTCTTGGGTTTTTTTTTTTTATAAATTTAACTCTATTTATTTTAGAATGAGTCCTTTGTCAGAAACACTAGCTGAAAAGATTGTTTCCCAATTTGTTACATTCCTTTTATTCTTGGTTGCAGGCATTTGGTTGATTACAACAATTTATTATGATAATATACTATGACCAGGTGAAATTTATATCAGAAATGCAGGAATGGTTCAATATTAGGAAAACTATTAACATAATAACATATCAATAACAAAACAAACAGAAATCATATTTTTTTGCATGGCAATGGGGTTAAGTGGCTTGCCCAAGGCCACACAGCTAGGTAATTATTAAGTGTCTGAGGCCAGATTTGAACTCAGGTACTCCTGACTCCAGGGCTGGTGCTCTATTCACTGTACCACGTAGTTGCCCCTAGAAATCATATTTTTATGAATGCAGAAAAAGCCTTTGATAAAATACAGCACCCATTACTTTTAAAAATAAAAGAACATAGTAATAAATGACATTTTCCTCAAAATGATAAGTAATATCTATTTAAAACTATTAGCAAGCTTTTTATGTAGTTGAGATAAGCTACAAGCTTTCCCAACAAAATCAGGGGGTGAAATAAGAATGTTTAATAATCTTCACTCTTATTTAATATTATTCAAGAAATTGAGTTTTAACAGTGAGTAGAAAAAGAAATCAAAGGAATGAGAATAGGCAATGAGGAGGCAAAACTATCAATCTTTGCAAATGATATGATACTATACTTAGAGAATTCCATGGAATCAATTTGAAAAAAAAAACCTACTTGAAAAAACTAACAACTTTGCCAGAGTTGCAGGATATAAAATAAACCCACATAAATCATCAGTACTTCTATAAATTGCCAACAATGAAAAGCAGAGAGATGGGAAACAATTTTATAGCCAGTGTTTGTGTAAAAAGCCTCATTTCTCAAATACATAAAGAACTGAGACAAATTTGAAGGAATACAAGTCATTCGCTTGTTGATAAATGGTAAAAGGATATGAAGTCAATTTTCGGATAAAAAATTAAATATACCTATAGACATATGAAAAAGTGCTTTTGATTATAGAAATGCAAATTAGATCAACTTCAATGTACCACTTCATGTCTATCAGATTGGATAATATGACAAAAGAAAAAGACAAATGTTGGAGAAGACATGGGAAAATTGGAATAATAAGGCATTGTTGGTAGAATTGCAAACTGATCCAAACATTCTGGAGAACAAGCTGTACCTATGTATAAGGGCTATAAAACTGTGCATAACCTTTGATCTAGCAATTTCACTTAGGTATTTATCCCAAAGAGATGATAAAAAAGGAAAAAGACCCACAAGCACAAGAAATAGTCACAGCAATTGTTTTTGTGGTGGCAAAGAACTGAAAATTGAGCAGATACTCATCAATTAGGAAATAACTAAAATAATTGTAGTATATGAATGCAATGTAATACTATTTTTCTGGGAGAAATGATGAGCAGATGAATTTCAGAAAAAAAAACTGGAAAGACTTATAGGAATTGATGATGAAATGAGCAGAACCAGAACATTATAAACTGTAAAAGCAACGTTATGGAATGCTCATCTATGATAGACTAAGCTCATCTCAGAAATACAATGATCCAAGAAAATTTTAATAGAGTCATGATAGAAAATTCTATCCACATCTAGAGAAAAAACAATGGAGAAGAAATACTTTAATTTCACTTTTTTTTGTTTTACCTTTCTTGTGGTTTTTTTTCTTTGTTCTGATCCTTCTTTCACAACATGACTAAAGTAGAAATATGTTTAGCATGATTGCACACATAATCTATTCAGATTGCTTACTGTCTTAGGGACTGGTTAGGGGAAAAAAGGAATGAAAAATATTTGCAACTCATAATCTTATAAAAAATGAATGTTGAAAACTTTCGTTGCATGATATTGCCTAAAATAAAATAATATAAGTGGAAAAATATGTGCAGCCATGACGATATAAAATCTTCAAAACTAACTCTGTTCATAATTGTGTCTGGGGACTCCTTCCATGACACATTTAGGGACCAATCCACTGACAGCAGAACATTTATGATTCTTGTATGTTCTCATCCAAAAGTTTGTCACAAAAATTTGGCCCAATATGCCAGAGGGTTTTTTTTTTTAGATTTTGCAAGGCAATGGGGTTAAGTGACTTGCCCAAGGCCACACAACTAGGTAATTATTAAGTGTCTGAGGCCGGATTTGAACTCAGGTACTCCTGACTCCAAGGCCAGGGCTCTATCCACTGCGCCACCTAGCCACCCCCAGAGGGTTTTCTTGATATCTCCTGACATTCTGAAGTTTCCATTGGATCATTACTTGTCCACCTTTCAATACCATTCTTGCATTGCAACCAGTCTATATTAATTTCTATCATTGAATTCTTTGATCCCAGCCTTAATTTTTTTGCATCTTGTTCATACAAATATATGACTCTCCATTCTCCTCTGTAAATCATTTACCTTTAATTTTTTTAACTTAGGGGAATTTTATGTCTTATTATCATATAATAACTCTAGTAAAATTATTTATTTTTAAAAATTTTTACAAGGCAATGTGGTTAAGTAACTTGCCCAAGGTCACACAGCTAAGTAACTATTAAGTGTCTGTGGCCAGATTGGAACTCAGGTCCTCCTGACTCCAGGGCCTGTGCTTTAGCCATTGCACCACCTAACTATCACAAAATGAAAGATTTTAAAAGATTTGCCTTTGCCTTCATTGAAATCTTCAGAAGAGCAATATAGCCCAATATAGTTGCTTATATATCTCTTTTATCTTTCTCACATACATAATATTTAATGCAATTTAATACATAGTATTAGATTCAATGAACTCTAAATATTTAGCATGAGGTGATAAGGCAGACATTATGCTAACCAATAAAAAGAGGAGAAGAAAATTCTACTGAGCAAATTGTGGTCATTTGAGAATAAATATGTATATATATCATATAAATGCAAATGGATATACTTGACACACATGTGCTTTGGAGAAGCTTAATAGTGGGTCCTTCCAAGGCCATGTTGAAATCAGAGTATTAGGCCACCCATCAATTGCTCATCCCTGTGTAGATTGATTAACCAAAATTATTTAGTGATTATGGATCTCTTCTAAGAAATTCTACAATGTTCCAAGTACCTATGCAACTAATTTCATGTCATCCACAAACAAGAATTTTTTGGCATGGTACAGAATAGGAATCATTGAAACTGGAGTCAGGAAGGTGTGCATTTGAATGTTGCCTCAGACTTACTAACTCTATAACCTTCAATAAGTTACTTAAGCTCAGTGCTCTTTCTGTATATTAGGGTTGGATTTGATACTTCCAAAGTTCTAACTCTAACTCTACAATCTTACAACTTTAGCATCCACAAAATTTACTTGGTATCTACTTTGGATATCCTTCACTATAGTGAATATTTTTGATGAACATGCATCCCTTTATACAACATTTGATATGTTATCAAAAGGTTATTGACTAAGAGTGTTTCAGTTTTTTCATCTTCCAAGGGATCATGAATTACCTTGATGCATAATTGGGAGGAACTGCACTATAAAAATAATTTGCTAAGCATGTCAAAAACAGTCATGGATTCAAATTCTAGCTTTCCCACTTAGATCATAGATCTATAGCTTGAAGAGTTATGTGACATCATCTAGCATTTTCATTTTTCAGACAAGGAAACTGAAGTTAAGACAAGTTAAATAGCTTTCCAAAAGTCATAAAAGTTTTATGCAACAAAGAAAGTTTTAAACAGCAGACTCTCTGAAAAAAGATCAGCATTCTTTTAATTACTTCTTCTTGTACAACCTGGGTCAAGTAACCTGATTATCGCTAGATCAAGTGACAAGAAAAATGACTTATAAAGCCCTGGGTTAAGATTTGAGATTTAAACATAGATCAAATTATAAAAGTTGAAATAAATTCAGTGATGTTGTTCTTATTTGGAAGATGTTTTGTTAAAAATAGAGAACAATTGCTAAATAAAAAACACAAATGTAATATAATCAACAAAGCATTATCCCACAAAATATTATTTTGTGATGAAGTAAGTTATTTTCTTCAATGTGTAAAGTGTTCTTGAGTGGATTCATACTCTATAGGCTTTGTGAAAGTGTATTTTTGAATTCATAGAATTAGATATATGTATATATGTATATAAGTTAAAGGTATAGTAGATGGAATCTTAGATTTGGAGTTAGAAAAACCTGAATTTAAATGCTGTCCTCAATATATTTTACTTTGCATTCAGGAAGACATAACTTAATCTCTGTGAAATGCAACTGGTACTCAAAGACTATGTACTATCAGCAGATTAGGATTTGCATTAATAAAAAGAATTTTAATATAATCAAAAATATGGGTCCTTTCTTTATAAATACATACATATGTCTATGTGTATATTTACATATATGCATACACACAAGGGTTTTAATGAATAATTACTATGTAGGCTTTGATGGGGAATAATCACCTCTATCTGTTACTGATTTATTTTTCTAAATAATTTTTATTCTGATTTCTGAGGCAATTAATGGTATATTCTGTTATATACTAATTAATTGCCCAAATGTAACATCTCTTTCATTAATTATTTGGTGATATATAAGTACTTTATTAAATGTTTTTTACTTTATTAAATATTGTTTAGTTTAAAATGTGAATATTCCTCTTTTTTCATAAGCATTTGGTCAACTTTCCTAAAGTGATATAAGGACCAAATTTGCTAACTATATAATTTATCATAGTGTAAAGATTAATAGAACAAAGAGCTACATATCAATTTATAATTAAATAACTGTGGGAAAGTTTTCAGGCAAGGCTACCTTTAACCTTCTCTACAGTTACTGACTTCTATTCTGGAAACTCAGTCCTGCCATTCAGCTCTCAGGGCACCAATTCAAGTCTTTTCTTTGTTTCTTCATAAGATAAAAGTTAAGCCTGATTCTCAGAAGAAATAAATTCTCTTACTCTTTTCTATCTATCCACTCATAATCTCTCTTCAGTTACAACAAATAACAGTCTCTCAAAACTAAACTCCCAGTGTCATCATAATTCCATGAAGAATGAAAATTAAACTATAACTATTCAGGATTCTATTGCTATTTAAAGAAACAGTAATTTCTCTCTCTCTCTCTCTCTCTCTCTCTCTCTCTCTCTCTCTCTCTCATAAATATATAACCAGAAAAAACTAGTTTCTTTGGAAACAACTGCACACACACACACACACACACACACACACATGCATGTATATACACATGGTCATCAATAATTTATAATATTTGAACGTTGACTAAAATATAGATATCTTGGAAAGAATTTGGATGATAAAAAATTAAATATCTCAGATGTCACTTTGATAAGAGTTTAAAATAATTGTTTGATTTAGAGGTGATTGACTACTAAGGAGTACAAAGGAATTTTGTGTGATAGAATGATATCTGAATCTTGAATGAGGATATCTGGGCTTTAATCCCATCTTGACGATTTAATCATTATATGACTATGTGAAAGTTACTTCTCTCTTAGCTAAAATTTCCTCATTTATAAAATTAAGATATGGATTGGGTAATCTCTAGAGTTCCATTTAGCATTAAAATTATGTCTATTCATATAAGTGTAATTATAAGTTACTTTAGGAGAAAAATTTTGTTGCTTTTCATTTTTGTAATACCAGAAAATAGTATAATGACATCCCCATATCATGTACTCAGTCCCTCAGTCACCCAAAACAAAGGCAGTTTATTGAATGCTATATAGAGGACACAGTGCTAAAAAACTGTAGAAAGAACAAAGTTGCATAATTTTTCCCTTGTGGTGGTCAAATTCTAATAGAAAGTTATCTTTAAAAAACTCTATGCATATAAAGCATAAATAAGGAGCAAATGGAAGGTAGTCTCAGATGGGAAGATCCTAGAGTTTGGAGATCTAACAAAGTCCTTCAGAAGGTGAGACTTCAGTTAAGTGTTGAAGAGATAGAGAAAATAAGAGTTGAAGGTGAGAAGAGCATTACAGATGAAAGCATAGAGATGGGAATGGGGAGATGCTCTGACAAAGTAGTTAGGTATTTCTGGGTTGTAGTGTGTGGACAAAGTATATTTAAAAAATGAAAAGGTTAGAGGTACTTTACATGTTAAATAGGGGACTTCATAGTTGATCCTGGAGATAATATGAAATTTGTTGTGTAGGGATATAACAATTGGATTAAATATTACAAAGAAATAAAGGAGAATGAGAACTAGAAAAAGGATGCTGATTTTGATTATTGAAGGAATGTAATCTTGGAGAGTGATTCAGAAAATAGAACTAAACAATTGTGATAAGGTCTATAACAACTGAGTTGGTAATAAAGAAGTGGAGTCATCTTTTTAAAAAGAAGTTTGGCAGCTAAATGGAGGGTTAGATAGAATTTTAGTTGAATTAGTAATGGTTTCAAGAAAGGAGTTTTCTAAGGATTGGACAGTCTGAGCATATTCAAAGGTAGATAAGTTGAAGTCAATATTTAATGGAAGAGTGGCAAAGGATATAGAGCTGAAATAAATCGTCGACCTCCATATAACATAAAAAAGAAAACTAAGACTTGAAGATGTCAAATGAAGACCTTTTTTTCCCCCAGGTAAATGGTGCAAGATGTCTTGAACTCAATGCCCCCATTGCTAAGTCTTATGATATTTGAACTAACCACTTTTCACTGGCACAAAATCCTGGAGGAATCAAGAGATAGGAAATGAGGAATAGATAGAGGGATTAGCCTTTACATGTAATAGAGCTAATTTTTAGACAAGAGTAAATTAAATGAGTGTGGGTGATGCTTCTGAGATATTTTGAGGTATACAGTGCCAAATATTCTCAGTGTTAAAGGCCAAGTTGTCTTCTGTCTGTGTATACCTAGATCTGTTTCTGAGAAGAGAACTGATAAGTATTTTCAACACATAAATAACGGAGATTTACCAAGATGTTGAATTCCAGTTTACTCCTCTAAGTTCAAACTTTTAATTCCAGAAATATAAGTATTAAAAACTATAAGGTTTTTGGATCATCTTAGTTGAAATTGCCTAAGCTCAAACTCTCCCCCTATTTCCATCTGGAGGAAACCTTATCTACCTAGCAAGTCTTATGGGTATAAATTTTATCTTTTTTGAGTTAGAACTCAAATTCTTATTTACCAATGTAAGTATTACATGTTTATGCATTTTAATCATCTTTAAAAAGCTACTTTATAACAGAATCAGAAATCAATCATGCATTTAAGAAAAACTAAAGTAACTTTAGGATGTTCAATGCCCACAGATACATTTTTTAATATAGCCTTCATAATGCATCTTATGTTCAGGATATATTGCTTTTATGTTTTTAATTTTCCTTTTCTTTTGTTTAAAATTCCTAAATTATCCATGCACATAGAATTTGAAGATTCTTTGGCTAAATATATTTATTTCCAAAATTTTGTATTGAACTTTTCAAAAATAATAGAATTTTTGTCACTAATCTTTAAATGTAAACAAGATAAAGATCTTTTATGACTGCACTAAAAAGATTGATAATTTATATAATTCCTCTCATTTTCCATTGTACTTATAAAAAATTTTGTTTTTAGTCTTTTATTTACCTATAGATGCTGTTAAATATCAATCAGTTTTTGTGAACCTGGGACTTTCCTCAAAGGTGTATCTTCTGAAAACTCTCAGATGAACTACACAATCTGAGTAACTAACCTCTCAGAATCATAGTTCACAAGCATCCTTTGATGTTCCTTTTCACTAGATCAGTCATAGGATTCACTGATTCAAAGCAAAAGACATTCACTTGAAACAAAAAGCAAGGCAAACAAAAGAGGGCCAAATGAAGCAAGCATCTTACTGGTAGCCATTACTAAAATGATTGTATAAAGGTGAACCAGCCTGAAATAATATCAAAGAACTGCTTGCTAATTTTTTGGTGTGAGCAATTACATCTTTAAAATAGACAAAACATCAAATATCAAAGCATGATTTATCATCTTGCTGTCTAGACATGGTAAAGAAAAATGTTAATACAGATTAAACTTATTAGTCTTTCAGGTCTACTTTTTTTTCCCCCTGAAGAGCAGGTGTCAAAATTTTACCAATACACTTCATTCAAACATATATATCTCTTGGGAGTGGGAACATGAATATGTGAAGTGATCTTGGGCTGTACTGAAAGAGGAATAGTTACCATGATTGAGGAAGTTATGGTGCCCTCTGAACTCTGCCCTCATCTGCAATATTGTTCTTGGAACTTCTGTTTAAGAAGGACATTGATAAATTAGAATGTGTTTAGAGGAGAGCAGCTAGGATAGTGAAAGATCCAAAATACATTATTATGAAAACAGCTGGTACCTTCATGAAAAAAATGACTGACAACAGGAGAATGATCCCCAGATCATGGGTTGCCAGAAGACATGAACCTTAGAAGAGCAATTAAAATAGTTCAGAATCTAGGTGAAGGTACAAAGGTTGTCAAGGAGTCCTGAAAACTGCATGTTCTGAGGAAAGAGTATTGTTTAATATGAAGAAGAGAAGATTGAGAAAACATTGTGATTTTACTCAAATATTTTAAGGTAATTAATGTAAGGAAAGGAATATATTTGTCCTTTTTTTTTCCCAAGGAGGAAAAACCAGGAGCAATAGTTAAAAATTGTTTTTTCTTCTATTTTTAAAGTTATTTATTTTCAAGACTATTGTTTAGATAATATTTTATTTTTCCCCATTACCTATGAAGGCAATTTTCAGCATTCATTTTTTTTTAGGATTTTGCAAGGCAAATGGGGTTAAGTGGCTTGCCCAAGGCCACACAGCTAGGTAATTATTAAGTGTCTGAGACCAGATTTGAACCCAGGTACTCCTGACTCCAAGGCTGGTGCTTTATCTACTATGCCACCTAGCCACCCCTTCAGCATTCATTTCTACCAGATTTTGAGTTCCAAATTTTTCTTTCTCCCTCCCCCTTCTGAAAACAGGTTTTACATGTGCTAACAGGTAAAGCATATTTACATATTAGTGACAGTTGTGAAAGAAGGAACATATCAAAAGGAAATATAAGGATGAAAAAGAATAAATTAAGTGAAAAAATATTCTCTGACTGCATTTAGAGTCCATAAGTTCCTTATCTGAATACCAATAACATTTTCCTTTTTGAGTCCTTTGTACTTGTCTTGGATCATTGTATTGCTGAGAAGAGATGAGTCATTTATGGTTGATCATAGCACAGTGATGTTATTACTGTGAGTTATTTTCCTGGTTCTGATCATTTCACTTTACATTGTTGCTTTACTTATTTAATACTTACATTTTCATCTTTTTTGGCTTTTTTCCTTTTTTTTTACAATTTGTACTCTGGTCAACAAAGAGTGTCTCAGGTTTCCTATGCCAGGAGTTTTAGGTACTGTATCTTTAACTGGTGCTGCACTGATATTGCCCTGAAGCCCATGATGAACCTTTACATCTGGTGTGTTGAGGGAGATGCCTGAAGGTCCTGGCGACAGTAGAGATTTAGCAGTTTACCTAGTGCTGAGCCAGGGACTTAGTCCTACTGCATGGTGTGTAGCAAGTTTGATGGAAAGTTTCTGTGTTTTCCCAGTTTTACTTGGAAGTGCATGGAGGACTGGTTGCTGGTGGCTGCCTATTTTCTCAGGGCTACACTGAGGCACATGAGTTCTCAAAGTTAGTCTACCTGTTGCTCTGGCTATGCTGAGGCACATGGGGCATTCTGGTGTTAGATTTTGCCTCCTTTACTGCTTTGGAGCTTAGGCTCTCCCTGGTTTTCCATGGTGGGATTCTGTTTGCTCTGGGCTTCCTTCCCTTTTTTTTAGGAGTTTTCTTGGTGATCTTCCAGGTTTCTTGGGCTAAACATTTATTTTTCCCTTCCCTATGGTGGTTCTGCTGATCCAGGATGTGTTTTAGGGTGCTTTTTTATGGTTGTTTGGAGATAAATATGGGAAAATTACAGAGGCTTACTCTGCCAACTTGGCTATCAGAGGTAGAATCTAGTAATTTAAAGAGAAAAAGTTAGATTTGATATCAGGAAAAAATATCCCCCAAATAAAGTGGTCCCAGAGTAGAATAAATTGTCTGAAAACATGTGGAGAAAGAATCTTTCTCCTTGGAAATCTTCAAACAAGAAACTGAATAATCATTTGTTAGATAGGTTATGGTGGGGATTTCTTTTGTGTATATGGTAGACAAGATGGCTGATGACTAACTTAATCAAACTAATCAAATCAAACAGGCATTTTTTTTATTATTGATCAATTATAATAATAATTCTTAGACAACTAATAATGTCAAACAAACAATAAATAATAATAATAATTCTTATTTTTTAAATTTAAGGCAATGGGATTAAGTGACTTGCCCAAGGTCACATAGCTAGGCAATTATTAAGTATCTGAGGTCTCATTTGAACTCAGGTCCTCCTGACTTCAGAGCCAGGGCTCTATTCACTGTGCCACTTAGCTGCCCCAATGATAATAATTCTTAGTCATCCAATCAAGTCAAATAAGATTTATTATTATTAGCTAATCATCATCATCATCATCATTATCAAAAACATCTAACATTTATATAGAACTTACTTTCTGCCAGACACTGTGCTAATCACTGTACAAATATCTCATTTGATTTTCCTAACAAGAATGGAGCTAGGTGCCATTATTATTTTATTTACAGATAAGGAAACTGAAAAAGTTTAAGTGACATGTCCAAGGTCTCACAGCTATTAAGTATCTGAAACTTAAGTGCTGATTACTTCACTCTAATTTGACTTTTGCCCCCATTTCTCCTCTGAAACTTTTTTTAATACATCACCTGTATCTTCTAATTCAAATTCAATGACTTAAAAAAACACTCTCCCTCCATGAATTCTCTTCCTCATTTAACAATAATAAACCATTTCATCTTATTCATGTCAACATGCACTTACTGAGCACTATGTGCTAGGCATCATGCTAATTGTTAGAGATACAAAGAAAGCCCCCCTTTCATTTCCCTCTACTCCACACTAAAGGCTCTGCTCTCAAAGAACTCACAGTTTGGAAAGGGAGACAACAGACAAACAATTATGTTACAAGCAAGATCTACACAGTGTAAATGGGAAGTAATCTCAGAAGGAAGTCACACAGTGAGATAATAAGAAAAAGGTTCTTGCATAAGGGAGATTTTAGTTGGGACATGAAGGAAGGAAAGTTTGGAATGGAGGTGATAAGGGAGAGAATTTCAGGCATAGAAGACAGCCAGTAAAAAGGCATGGAGGGGGCAGCTAGGTGGCAGTCAATAGAACTCAGATTTTGGAATCAGGAGGACCTGAGTTAAAAGACGACCTCAGACACTTGATACTTACTTTGTTGTGTTACCTTGAGCAAGTCACTTACCTCTATTTCCCCACCAAAAAAAAAAAAAAGAAAAAAGAAAAGTCATGGAGGTGGAAGATGGTGTATTATGTGCAAGGAAGGAAGCAAGGAAGTCCAAGTTGCTGGATCTTGATTATATGGGGATATTCTTTCATCATTTTTGTTCAGATAGGTCAAATTCACTTGACTGTTCTGACACTGTTTTATCGACCCTTTCTTTATCTCCTTACTGGATCCTGCTCTTATTCCAAGTCATTTATGATAAGTATTCCTTAATATTTTCTTCAAGAACATTTTTTCCTTCTCTTGGTATCTTCTCTTCCTTGGCAATCTCATTTATTCCCAATAGCCAATAGCTCCACCATCAGGTCTATATAGAGGAATCCAGATTCTCTTTCTTGCACTGACTTCCAAGCACTGATGTCATGCCTCCAATTGTCCTCAAACCATTTCTATCTGGATAGTCCCTTGATGTCTCAATCTAAATGTTTCCAAAACTGAACTAATTATAATTTCCCTACTTGCTTCTCACTTCACTATATGTGTTAGTGATGCCCTCCATTCCCATTGCATTATATTTGAAACAATGATTCTATTTCCACAATATCTCTCCTGTCATTCCCTTCCTCTTATAGAGGATTGGAGAGAAATGGATTAGATAGAAATACTAGACCCGGAGTCAGAAAAATCTATTTCAAATCTGACATCAGATGCTTATTAGATATGCAATATTGGTCAAGTCACTCAACATCGTTTCCCTCAGTTTCTACAACTATAAAATGGGGGGGGTAATCAAGATACTTAACTGGATAGTATCATTTTCAGGTTCAAATGAGACAATAATCATAAAGTACTTAGCATAATACTTGGAAAATTGTGGTGGTGGTGTTCAGTAAGTTTTCAATCTAGTTCAGCTCTTCATGACGCATTTAGTGTTTCCATGGTAAAGATGCTGGCATGGTTTGGCATTTCCTTCTCCAACTCCTTATACAGATAATGAAACAAGGTCCCAAAAAGGGTTAATCTTGTCTTGGCAAGACTTCTTTAGGGTCAAATAGTTAGTAGATGTCTGAGGCTAGATTTGAGACTCCAGAGGGAGCGGCTTCCTGACTCTAGGCCTGGCATATTATCCAATGTGCCACCTAGATTCCCATCACACACAGTAAGTTCTATATGAATGCTTATTCCTTTTCCTTTCTTTTCTAGTTTTATTGTCACTACTTACATGAATTATTTCAATAAAACTTAACAATCTATTCCTTCACTCTTGACATTCCTAATTTATTGTTCATATAAGTGACAGAATAATATATTACTTTTGCATATAATTTTGGTAATATGGCTTTTCTGCTAAAAATAGTGTTTCTTGTGGCATCTAGGTGGTGCAGTGGACAGAGCACTGACCCTGGAGTCAGGAGAACCTGAGTTCAAATCCGGCCTCAGACACTTAATAATGGCCTAGCTTTGTGACCTTGGGCAAGTAACTTAACCCCATTGCCTTGCAAAAAAACCTTTAAAAATAGTGTCTCTCCATTGATTACTGAATTTTTTTCTGATATTTAGACTTTCTTACTTGACTATACCCTTCTTTCCTTTTATTAATTACTTTCACCTATTTTATAAATTTATCCAAGCTAGACCCTTAAATAAAACCTGACTTTTCCTGTCTTGATTTCTTTCCTTCTTTTATTTTTCTATGCCTAGAATGTTTTCCTTGTCTACCCATATAGTTGATAAGTTCATACCCATCATTTAAAACCCAACTCAAACATTATCTTTTCCAAATATCTTTTCCTTATCTCCATGTTCCTATTAGTAAAGAACTGCTACCTTAGATAGCAATTTGTTTTCCAGTGCACTAACTTATTTTTTTAATGTTCTGTTGATGTGCTTTTAAGATATCTCTTTCACTTTCTAATCCTCATCTTCACTCCTAAAAGATCTTTCTTTTGTAAGAAAGAAATATAGATCAATGAAACCACTTAATACATTGGCAATGTCTGTATACCTTATTTCATATCTCTATTCTAGTACCTATTGAATGGAAGGTGAGAAAAATGTTTATTATTCCCCTGATGTATTTTCCTAATGCAATTATTAGGGAATATTATGTATCATCATTATCTACATTTGTATCACCTCCCTACTCAACTGTATGTTCCCTAAGGGTAGGAACCCTATATTATCCATATCTTTGCTTCTCTAAATTTCAAACAAAGTTCTCTATCTTTAGTAGTATTCAATGTTTCTTTAAAGAATGAATAAATTCATGAATGAATGGATGTAGTGAATGAATTTCTAGTACTTTCTAAAAAATGCAAGTTACAAAATAAATCTTGACTTGCATTGTGGAGTAGCCCAAACTTCAATTTAGCAGTCTAATTTTCAGCTTTTAATTCCACCGCTCACAGAGACTTGTATTCTAAAAATGCAGGGGAAAAACATCTTACTCAACAACTCCAAAAAGTAGCAGAGCTATGATTTAAGACTGAGAGTCCAGGGAAGATATCTGCTTATAATTTTGAAATTTTCTTCAATAATTGGCAGATGAAATAGACCAAAAGAGGTATCATTCCAATTTTTGAGTTGGCAAAGAAATGTGTGAAAGAAGTAGGTTTCAGAAAGGGAACAGACAACTATATCTAGAGTCTGGAATGCATCATTTCAGATTCATTTCCAGAAACTTACTCTGCCTCTGGGAAAGCCATTTGACCTTTGACTCTCAGTTTTTTCATCAATAAAATGATGATAATAATAATAGCACATGTATCTCCTATGTTTACTGGGAAGATAAGCTAATATTTGTAAAATATTTTATAAGTCTTGAAATGCTATATAAATGCTAGCTATTATTAATATCATTATTATTGTTATTTCTGCTACTGTGTTGTATTAGGTAAATGAATAATTGATAGATGTCTCGCAGATTTTGAACCTTGGAAGAGGAGAAAAATTAAATTGAGCCTAAACCAAAGAATTTTGTTTCAAATATTGAGTCTTCTATTTACTTCTTGTGTGGTTTTTAGGCATATCACTTTCCCTTTCTATGTCTTAGTTACTTCATTTATTCTAAAACTAGGATACCATATACCTAAGGTCACTTCTCCCTCTCCTCCCCTAACAATTTCCTATCGTTTTGAATGTCTTTTCCATTCACAATTCTGTAATCATAGGAGTTTTCCAATGCTACATAGAAAACTTTGCTTTATTATTATAACCTACTCAGAAAAATGCTGCATTGACTTGAACTCTTTTAAGAAGTGATTTAGAAAATAAATCTTTGATTCATCTGTTGTCTAGCTTTGCCAGCAATGCCAATATTCTTTCTTATTACCCTAAATTGGAAAGGGGTAGATATTTTTTAAAATTAAAATGCCTTTTTCCTTTTGAAATGGAAGCATTTCTTCCATTTTAACTTTTATTTTCTTTGGTCTTTGCTTTGTTTAAAAAAAATCTCCTATCCCAACTTTGGCAACATTGCCCTTCCTTGAAAATGAATGTTGATTAAAATGGATTTTCTATCATTTGTATAGGAAAGACACGATACATAATTGGTTGTGAAATTTAAGCAAGAATGGTGTGTAAATTGATTCCTTTAAGAGAAATGTGCTTGTTTAAGGTCACTACTTTATTCATGCATCATTTATTACCCCTGGTGACACTATATTACTTTTTCAAAGTTATTTCAACCAGGAACCAATAAAGAGGAAGGTTCAAGTTGATCAGGCATATACCTTATTAGCAAGCATCTTACAGGTTTTTTAAAAGGAAGTTTCACTAAATGAATTCACCAGGGAGTCTCCTGTGCATGGATCTGTTTCTCTACAAATCTTTTTATGTAAGATTTGAGATTATGAATTGTGCAACCAATAGACACTTGTCAAAGATTGATTTTATTCCGATCTCAGTATACTAATTTATTTCACTGGGTTTTATGCAAAATCAGCTCCAAGATATTGTAAACAGTATTGTCCCTGAGTTTTTAAATACAGAATGACCAACAAGAGCTGTGCCTGAAGAATAACTCAAGTGCAGAGAGAATCAGAAATCAATATGGAAATTACTTCAACTATGAATTACTAGAACCAATTTGTATACCCCCAAACTGCATGGTAGTATTAACAATATTGAAATCTCATAATAGTTTTTGAAATTATCATTAAAAATATTCCCAGGTCATTTGCATAAGCATAGTTATTAAAACAATATTGCTCTTGGCCTTGTGAAGCTTTTGTATTTCTGTTTCTGATGCAGGTAAGAATATTCTCTCAGAACCTAGAGTATAGATTCTCTTATGTGAAAATAGTTTGGGTTTTGCTGTTTTCTATTGCAATCTGATCTTCCATAGAATTATTTCCAGATATAATCAATTCAATATCTTATATGTTTATTGTTTGTTTCTCCATTTTTTATCACTCTTTAAAATTAATTTCTTTGCCTTCTTAAAGACACTGCTAAGTAACTGTCCTATGGACAGAAATAGTCTAGTTGGGACAGGGAAGAAAGAAAAAGTTATATGAACCTGTGCTCCTGGGGTTAACTCTTGATGATTCTACAGTCAACTCAAAGATGTGGCACAGGAGTGTCTAGTAGCTAGGTTTAGATTGCATCAGAATTAGTGTGCTTTCTAAGAGAAATAAATGATAAATAAGTAGATTGAACCTGAGGAAATTACTCTCTAATGCTTAGTTAACTTAGCTTTAAAATGAAGTTAACAATACATACTCTATGTATTTTAAAAGATTATTGTAAGGAAAGAATTTAGAACAAAATGAAAGTGCCATATGAATATGAATTGTTGGTATTTTCATATAATAATATTCTCATCTTTACTTTCAGTGGCTCACAAAAAAGAAATAGTTCCTGGAAGACTTACTATTCTGTGATTATTCTTTGAAATGTAATGTTCAAGTAGAATACACAAACATATACATAGACAACTGTATTTATGCATATAAGCAATGAATTTGTACACATATGTAAGCACATTGGTTTGTACAATTGTTAACAAACAGATATACATATGTGTGCAGGAGTATATGTCTACATATGCATGTATATATGTGAGTGCATACAGAATTGATTTTTTAAAAATTCATTTATTTATTTATTCTTATTTTGTACAAATAATGCTTTTTATACATTACTAAAATATTCTTGTTTAAGAGTAAACATAATTCCTCCTCCCGCCAAGAAAACATAGACCCACATAAGCGATAAAGTAAAGGGGAGAGAAAAAATAAAATTAAAATACTACTACTACTACTACTACTACTACTACTACTACTACTACTACTAATAATAATAATAATAATAGTTGGTATGACCAGGTGGCACAGTGGACAGAGCACTGGCCATGGAGCCAGGTGCACCTGAGCCCAAATCCAGCCCCAGACACCCAACAATCATCCAGCTGTGTGACCCCATGCAAGCCACCCCAACCCCATTGCCCTACAAAAATAAAAAAAGACCCAAAATAAAATAAAATAGTAATAATAATAGTAGAGATGACTAGGTGGCAAGAAAGATTACTGGCCCTTGAGCCAGGAGCACCCAGGTCCAAATCTGGCCTCAGACACCCAACAATCACCCAGCTGTGCAGCCCCAGGCAGGCCACCCAGTCCCATCCGCCCTGCAACACCCCCCAGAAAATAATAATAATAAAAAATGTGCTTCAGTCTGTGTTTCAACACCACCAGCTTTGTCATGGGTGGATCACATTCTTTAGGATAAGTCCATCACAAAAGTTACTTCCATATTTTTCCACCATTGCCATTGCTGATTGCAACTTCCTCCATACATACTTCTCTACTACCATGAACTATATTTTCTCTCTCCTTTCACACTGTCTCTGCTGTAGGGTAATTGAGGGGTCCAGCAGACAGATCCCTGGCTCTGGGGCCAAGAGGCCCTGAGCCTCCATACCACCCCTTACCCAGCATCCACCTGGCCCTATGGTCCCAGACAGCCCATCCAATGCCAGCCCCTTGCAAGAAGTAAAAAAAGAAAATGTGTTATATTTGACCACTCTCCCTCGATGGTCCATCCTTTCCTCCATTACTCACATTACCCCCCTTCCCTCCTTCTTACTACAGATGTCTATACCCCATTGAGTATATATGCTGTTTCCTCTCCTAGCCACTTCTGATGAGGACAAAGATTCCCTCATCGCCGCTCACCTTCCCCCCACTTCCATATCATTGCAATAGCTCATTGTAATAAAAAAAACCTTATTATATGAATTATCTTAGCTTATTACTCCTCTCCTTTTTCTTTCTCCCATTACATTTCCCTTTTATCTATTGACTCCATTTTTATACCACAATATATCTTCAAATTCAGTTTTCTCCTGTGCTTCACCTACAAAAGCTCTTTCTACCTGCTCTATTAAATGAGAAGGTTCATATGAGTATTATCAGTATCATTTTTCTATACAGGAATACATGTAGTTCATCATCATTAAGTCCCTCATATTTTCCCATTCTCCTCCACTCTCTATGCTTCACCTGAGAACTGTATTTGAAGATCAAACCTTCTGTTCAGCTCTGGCCATTCCAACAAGAACATTTGAAATTCCCCTGGTTCATTGATAGTCCATCTTTTTCCCTGGAAGAGGATGTTCAGTTTTTCTGGGGAGTTCATTCTTGGTTGCATTCTAAGCTCTTTTGCCTTCTGGACTATTATATTCCAAGCCCTATGAGCTTTTAACATAGTTGCTGCTAAGTCCTGTGTGATCCTGACTGCAGTTCAACGATAATTGAGTTATGTCCTTCTGGATGCCTGTAATATTTTCTCTTTGACTTGGGAGTTCTGGAACTTGGCTATAATATTCCTGGGGGTTGTTTTTTTGGATCTCTTTCTCTGGTAGATTGGTGGATTCTCTCCATTTCTATTTTGCCCTCTGCTTCTAGGATATCAGGGCATTTTTCCTGTAATAATTCTTTGAAAATGATGTCAAGGCTCTTTTTCCTAGTCATGACTTCCAGGTATTCCAATAATTTTTAAATTATCTTTCCTAAATCTGTTTTCCATATCAGTTGTTTTTTCAACGAGATGTTTCATATTTTCTTCTAATTTTTCATTCTTTTGGTTTTGAAGCATTGAGTCCTGATTTCTTGTAAAATCAGCAGTCTCCCTGACTTCTATTCTTTGTCTGAAGGATTTGTTTTTCTCAGGGAGCTTTCTCATCTCCTTTTCTATCTGGCCAATTCTTCTTTTTTAAAGCATTCTTCTCCTCAATAACTTTTTTGAACTGTTTTATCCATTTGCCCTATGCTGGTTTTTAACATGTTATTTTCTTCAGCATTTTTTTGGATCTCCTTGACTAAGCTGCTGACTTCATTTTCATGTTTTTCCTGTATCTCTCTCCTTTCTTTTCCCAATTTTTCCTCTATCTCCCTCACTTGATTTTCAAAGTCTTTTTTGAGCTCTGTCGTGGCCTGAGCCCAATTTTTGTTCTACTTGCTGTCTTTAGATGCAGGAGCTTGTACCTCTTCATCTTCAGATTTAGTGTTTTGATCCTTCTTGGGGTCACAGGCAAAGTATTTCTCAATGGTGTTCTTCTTTTTTCTCTGCTTACTCATTTTCCCAGCCTGAGCCTGGTTTTGGGGTACTTTCTGAGCTTTTGGGACACCCCCACAAGGATCTCAGTGTGTGAGGCTCTGTCCTACCTCCTGTCTGTGCTTGACCATAAGCCTCCCCCTGCCACAGGGCTGAGGTGGGGGGGGGCCTGCTGTTCTATGTGGGGCCTAGACTGCGATCAGGATCTGAATGTGGCCAGACCCCCCAGTCCTATTCCAGGGACAGAGGACAGAGCTCAGCAGTCTCTCTTCATTCCCCTCCCTTGGCTCAGCTCATGCCCTGGGGGCTCCTGCTTACAGGCTCTGCCTGCTTCTGGTTCCTGGATCTGGGTTGAGGTGGCCATGCTCCTCCCTGTGCCCTCAGGACTGGGCTTCACATGCTCGATTACTCTGGCAGAGGCCCCCTGCTGTTCCCCCCAAATTGTGTCTGGTACTCCCGGGGTGTAGATCAGGAAACTGCCCATGCTGCTGTGAGCCGAGGCTCCCAGCACCCTGGGGCTGCCTCCCAGAGACTGAAGTTCCTTTGCTCTGGTGGGTCACCCCTCTGACCCAGTGGAGCCGAGCCTTTCCACTCTTTTCCAGGTTACCTTGGGTTGGAGAATTGCCTTACTGGATCCCTCTGTGGGTTCTGTCTCTCAAAAATGTAGTTGGAGTCCTTAGTTTATAAGTTTTGCTCCAGAGCAACTGAGAGAAGGTCCTCTCCTGTTGCCATCTTGGCTCTGCCCCTCCTAGAGTTGATTTTTTAAAAATTGAATAAAAATATTAAGATGTAGGTTTATTGTCTGCAGAATACTTAAAGAATCATCACAACTTTATCAAGAGAAAAGACCATTTTCCAGTTTCAATGTGGTTTTAATTTCTTCTGCTACATTTCTATATTATTAGAATGTCATTCTACATTGGAGTTTTTAAGTGTTTCATATGGCAATAACTTCAAAAAATTTCCTTCTTAAATATCTTTGCATCATTCTTTTGCTTGAGTGATTATAGGCAATAATTGTATCTGAATACTCTAGTTTTCATGTGGCTTATCTGTTTGAGTCTTGAAGGATACTATATTTTCCCACACCAAAATTTTGTATAATTTATATTCATCATTTCTTACACTGTAACAATATCTGATGATATTCATGAACCAAAATTTAATTCTCCACTCACCAATCAAGAGATTCCATATAACTTACTGTTAAAGAGAAAATAAGTGCTGCTATAAATATTTTGGTATTTATTGGGATCTTTTTTTTCTATGTTTGACCTTGATGGGGGTATATGCCTAGAAGAAAGATCTTCTAACTCAAAAGTCAATTTGCTAGTGGGATTCCAAATTGATTTCCAGAATGTTTGAATCAATTAACAGCTTCACCAACAGTGTTCTTTTTTTTTTGCCAATTTGCCAGATTTTCTATTTGTATTTCTCTGATTATTAGACAATTAGAGCAAGATTTATGTGACTGTTAATCCTTTCACCATACATTGGTCAGGGAAAGGCTTTCTGTCTAATATATTTTTGTTACTTCCCTATATTTCTTGGATTTTAGTTCTGCTCCAACTTCTGCAAGCAACAGCATTTCATAAATGTCTTTTTTTTTTACATTGCTAATTGCACCTGATATTTATGAATCTGAAATGTATTATAATCTTTCATTGTTGTGCCTTAAAGCAGTTTCCAGGTAGATTTTGTTTGTTTTTACTATCAAATATGATACTGTTAATGAAGTATTTGAAGAGATAGTTCTTTTGGTTATTGTCTCATATTACTGTAAGTGTATATTACCAACATTATAATTTTGGGGTCATAAGATTATTATTTTTATAACTTTTGTTCTACATTGCCATTTTGTTCTCCCTAAAAATGTTCCTCTGGTTTAAATTTCACCAATAATGACTGAGTTCATTTGAATGAATGTACTTTTTTCTCTAATATTATTCCATTATCAAATTTTAGTATTTAAAATTAATTTTGGAAATGTGAAGTCCAACTTTGTTAGCTTGATATTATACCTCAAATTATTCAACACAGTGCCTACCATTTAGTAGATTACTTATTGCTTATTTACTGTTTTAATTTGAGATACTTTGATATTAATAATGTGGATATATATTCAAGTGATTTCTAAAAATTTGTATTCCTTCTTTTGAAAATTGTCCATATATCTAACCATTTAACTCTTGAGACTTTAACAATTCAGCAAATACTATTGACATCAAGTTTTATCCTATATATTTTCCATAAATCTTTCCTCATTTTCAGTAAATTCAATTATTTTTTAATTTACATGACCATATAATTTTAATATAATAATGAATATATGTTTTCCCAATATTAATATATTTCCCAATAATGGTTATCATTTCTTGAACTGAAATAAATTCATCTTTAATCCACAACTGAGAATTGGCAACTTTCCTTTTCTTCTTGTCTTTTCTAGAAGTAATTGCTTTTATATCTAAGCTGCTTATTCAACTGGCATTTACTCCTGGAATTTAGAATAAGAAATAGGTACAAACTTCATTTCTAAACTTCTCATTTATATATTGGACTCAAGAGATTCATCCCTTGAGAATCCTATTGAAATCTATTCTCTGTCCAAGTCTATTCTTCCAAATAATATATCCTAAATTAAATAATATGCTCAATTTATTATGTTCTCAGTATATATGTATATTTACTTATTATAATATATTCAAAAGCAAATAATACACTCAAAAAGTATGAAATAAAGAAAAGCAAAATGAGCAAAGCAAAATCAAGAGAACATTGTATGGAGTAACAGTAATGTTATTACTGCAAATTTGAGTGGACAAGTAATTTTAACTTTTAAGAAATAAAACTAACTGCAAATGACATTTGAAGGAATGTGCCTCCTACATTAAGAAAAAAATTCATAAATAGTCATATGTTTACAATAATTTTACACAAATTTGTGTCTAATTATAGTGATTTCTAGGGCAGAGTGAGGGGAAAAGAAATTTACATTACATAATAAATTTTATTATATATAAAAGGAATAGCAAGTTTTGAATAATAGATTCATAATTTCATGTGCAATCATCTTTTTTATACTGTGTATGAGAATATTTTATTCCAAAACTTAAAAATTGAAAACTTAAAATTTTAAAAAATCAAATAATATACTAAAAAATATCTCTATCCTTACAGAATTGAATCAACAACATTTTGCTGTCCAACTTTTTACATATTTTATGTCTTAAGATCAATGATTGGTTTGGCCAAATGAAATATTCTTCTTTCATGGATTCCTGTAATGAAACTGATGAAGAATTTTTAATGAGTATGAATTTGTGATCTATTTCATGCATTGAGAATTAAGGGAATTTTAGGATAAAGAATATCACCTATTTATTCTTCTTTTCTAGTATCAATATCTTACTCTTTTTGGAGAAAAATTGAAAAAGAAAAAGGCAATAGGAAGGATAATATACAAGATTAAAACAAAATGAATGACAAACATTAAAATTCTTCTATACCTAAACAACTCTGCTACTTTTCTGCAACAACATTTCCTTTAATTCCATAACATCAGTTCAGTTGAACAGGTGAACATTTCAATTACATAACCATTTCTTGTTATGAATAAAATAAAATGAAGAAGACTATCCTTTCTCATTGAAAATATCATTAAAATGTTATAAAATTTAAATTTGATTAGGCTATCTCCTGTCTATGTGTTATTAAAAGAAATACTATAGGATAAATGTAGCCTCAGCATATTTCTTAATGTTTTAAATGCATCACAAAATTACTTGGATCAAAGATATTTTCTTATAACAAATCTTTGAATTATGTTGTCTTTAAATTAGATGAAATTAGAAGGAAGAAAAATTAAACTCAGGTAGATTGTAATAAAAAAGAAACAAATGAACTCAGGTGGATATGTTTGATATTCTGCTGATTTAACACTCAATAAATTGCTCAGAAACAGGAACTATTCAAAAATGACAATTGGCAAGAAATTTGAACTACTGTTGAGCTGCAACCAAAAGTAACTCCCCACTTTAAAAGGAAAACAATCACCATAAAAGTATAAAAACCCTTATGAAATTGTTTACAAAAATCATCACCATCCTTCAAGAAAGAGGGCTTTCTTTCAGATGTATAGCTAAACCCTTAAAATTGTTCATGTTTTCTGCACACACAGTTTCTACAACATTCAGGCAGTTCCTAGAGAGAACTTGGCTTCAAGCCCTGGTAATACAATACAAGGGCTGACCCACAAATACAAAGTTGTTACTACTGTGCTACACTGTCTGGTTTTTTTTTAGCAGTAGAGTGAAGACCATGGCTCTATAATTTTTGTTTTAGAGTTTTTATAGTGTCTATTGCTCACAGAATTGCCATAATGCATATAGGTAGAGAATTGATTGACTATTATCAATGATTGGGGTGAAAAATGACATACTTCCTTTAATCATTGTGTGAAAATCAAACATTATTCTCCCAATGACCTTGATGCCTTTGGTTTCATAGATGCGAGATGATTTGTAGGTAGTTAGAATTGAACACATAAATAGAAAGCTTGATAGAAAAGCATTTCTGTACCAACATATTTATTTCAGTGCTTTTTGTCTAAAAGAATAAAATATCTGGGAACTTGTCCATCAATATTTATATTGGCAGTCTATTATATTGTAAAAGTCATGATTACATGAATTCAGAAAAAGAATGGAAGACATGTAAGAAATAATTTGGAATGGAAAAAAAGCAGAACAAGATTAACAACAAATAGAATAATATAAATGCAATGACACCAATGTAAGTTAAACCAAGATTAAATGCAATTATCAATATTACTTGCTAAGGATAGATAATGAAATATACTTTCTTCCTATTGGTCAGAGAGCTGGAGAGTTATGGATGAAGAATATTAACTATGCAAACTGATGAAGTCACTTTTTCACACTACATCAATCAGCTTAATTTTCTTATGAGAGGGTACTATTAGAAGGAATGAATGGGAAAATATTGGTTTTAATACAAAAACAAATCAATAGAATTTTTAAAATTGAGACTCACTGCAAAATAAATATGCCTCCAAAAATTCTAAGGCACAGAAAGCACGAAAATATTTTCAAAAAATTAACAAGTAGAAAAGAAGGATCCAAAAGTATGAGACAAGATTTACAAAATTTACAACCTGCCCACAATACAAAATGCAAATAGAAACCAGTGTTATAATGTCACAAATGAGGGCTCTTGAACAGCAATTATCTCCTTGAGTAGTATGAAGGGAGCTATAAAATACATGACAGCATGATGGTAACTCAAGCCATCACTTATTTAACTGCCATTTCCATAAGAATAAGAAATAAGCTGCCAAACCATACAGTTCAACACTTATTTGTATTACTACTATTCTAATGAGCTGATGATGCCCCACAAGAGCATTGTATGCAGGTTATCTATCCTTCTATAGCAACATTTCAATATGTTAAATTTATTTTAAGACAATAGAGACAAATTTTATAAAATTCAGTAGTGAAAAAATTCTATGCTACCGTTTCTTTTCCCTAGAATGACTCTTCCTTTCTCCCTCCTTTCCTTCCCTCCCTCCCTCCTTCCTTCCTTCCTTCCTTCCTTCCTTCCTTCCTTCCTTCCTTCCTTCCTTCCTTCCTTCCTTCCTCTCTTCCTCACTTCCCCCTCCCTCCCTTCCTTCCATCATCCCTTTGCTTCTTCCTTCATTCCTTCCTTCCTTTGTCTCTTCCTCCCTTTCTCATTTCTTCTTTCTTCCTCCTTTCCTGCCTTTTCCTTATCTTCCCTTCTTCTAGTATGCAAATAAGATATGTAAAGAATAAATCAGAGATGATCTCAAAAAGGACATTAGCATTAAGAGGAATTGACAGGCAGCTAGGTGGTGCAATGTATAGAGCATCAGCCTTGGAGTCAGGAAGACCTGAATTCAAACCTGGTCTGAAACACTTAATGCTTGCTTAGCTGTATGATCTTGACCATGTCATTTAACCCCATTGCCTTGCAAAAATCTAAAAAGAAGAAAAGGAACCAAAACCAAAACCAAGAGGAACCAGGAAAGATTTCTTATAAAAGTTAAGTTTGTAGGTGAAACTTAAAGAGAACAGGGGAAGAACAGGTGATAGAAATGAGGATTCAGGTTCTTTCTTAGACATGGCAGTCAGTCAGTGAAAATACATGGAGTCATGGAGTTGGGGTGTCCTGTGAGAGGAAGAAAAAGGAACCTTTATCATTGTTCTAGTGATTTTCTAGAGTAGTTTGGAAAAAGTAAAGTTTAAGATATCTGGAAAGGTAGAAAGGAGCTAGGTTAGGCAGGACCCTTAAAATCCAAACTGATGGGGGGGGGGTGGAGCCAAGATGGTGGCAAGAGAAGAGCCTCTGTTAGGTGCTCTCTCTCCAAAATATTTCACAAATCTTAAAATTATGACTCAAATTAAATTTTTGAGAGACAGAACCCACAGAAAGATCCAGTGAAGCAATTGTCCAGCCTAAGGTAACCTGGAAAATAGTGGGAAAATTGTTCCATGGGGTTAGAGGGGTGGCCTCTCCAGAATGAAGAAACTTCAGCCTCCTGGGAGCAGCCTCAGGGTGCCTAGGAGCCATGGCTCCTGGCAGCAGAAGCAATTTCCTGACCTGCACCCCAGGGAGAACCAAGCACAACTTGGAAGATCAGCAGGGAGACCTCTGCTAGAATTAATGTGAAGCCCAGACCCCGAACACACTCGCAGCACTCAGTGCAGCCTGCAGCCCAGATACAGGAAATGATAGCAGGCACAGGAGCCATGAAGCAGGAGCCTCTAGGTATCTGTGACCTGAGTACTCAGCCCACCAAAAGTAAGGAAGTGGAGGGAAACTTCCAGGGTCTGTCCTCTGTCCCTGGAATAGGACTCTGGGGCTCTGACCACATTCAGATTCTGATCGCAGTCTAGAACAGGGACCTCCTCCCCTCCGGCCTGTGGCACAGGGGTATACTTGTGGTCATTCACAGACCAGGAGAGCAGTCAGAGCCTCACACACACTGAGGTCCTTGTAGGTGTGTCCCAATAAAACTCAAAAGCTCAGGAAGTACCCCCAAACCAAGCACAGGCTGGGGAAATGAGTAAACAGGAAAAAAAGGAACCTGATCATTGATAAATACTTTGTCTATGATCCCAAGGAGGATCAAAATACTCAATCTGAAAATGAGAAAGTACAAGCTTTTGCATCTAAAGACTCCAAGAAATATAGAAGTTGGGCTCAGGTTATGACAGAGCTCAAAAAAGATTTTGAAAATCAAGTAAGGGAGACTGAAGAAAAATTGGGAAAATAAATAAGAGAGATGCAGTAAAAACATGAAAACAAAGTCAGCAGCTTAGTCGAGATCCAAAGAAATGCTGAAGAAAATAATATGTTAAAAATCAGCTTGGGTTAAATGGATAAAACAGCTAAAAAAGTTATTAGGAGAAGAGTGCAGAATTGGCCAAATGGAAAAAGAGACAAGAAAGCTCTCTGAGGAAAATAAATCCTTCAGATGTAGAATGGAGCTAAAAGAAGCTGATGACTTTACGAGAAATCAAGATACAATACTGAAACACCAAAAGAATGAAAAATTAGAAGAAAATGTGAAACATCTCATTGTACAAAACAACTGATCAGGAAAACAGATTCAGGAAAGATGTTTTAAAAATTTTGGGGATACCTGAAAGTCATGATCAGGAAAAGAGCCTTGAACTCATTTTTTTTTAGGTTTTTGCAAGGCAAATGGGGTTAAGTGGCTTGCCCAAGGCCACACAGCTAGGTAATTATTAAGTGTCTGAGACCGGATTTGAACCCAGGCACTCCTGACTCCAAGGCCAGTGCTTTATCCACTACACCACCTAACCTCCCCCTTGACCTCAAATTGCCCTGATATCTTAAAAGCAGAAGGCAAAATAGAAATTGAGAGAATCTACTGTTCTTCCCTGGAAAGATATCCAAAAACATCAACCTCCGTAAATATTGTAGCCAAGTTCCAGAACTCACAAGTTAAAGAGAAAACATTACAAGCAGCCAGAAGGACACAATTCAAATATCATGTAGCTGCAGTCAGGATCACAAAGGACTTAGCAGCAACTACATTAAGGGTTCATAGGGCTTGGAATATAATACTCCAGAAGACAAAAGAGATTGGAATGCAACCAAGAATCAACTAGCCAGCAAAAATGAACATCTTCTTCTAGGGGAAAAGATGGACTTTCATTGAAACTGGGGAATTTCAGATGTTTCTGTTGAAACAACCAGAGCTGAACAGAAAGTTTGAACTTCAAGTACAGGACTCAGGTGAAGCATAGAGCAAGGAGAAAGGTAAATTATGAGGGACTAAAGAATGATGAGCTGCATGTATTCCTTCATAGAAAAATGATACTGATAATACTCATGAACCTTCTCATTTAATAGAGCAGGTAGAAGGAGCTTTTATAGATGAAGCACAGGAGAGAGCTGAATTTGAAGATATATTGTAAAAATGGAGTCAATGACTAAAAGGGAAATGTAATGGGAGTAAGAGAAATTCTCAGAGTTGGAATAGGCTAAGATATTTCATTGAAAAGATTTTTATTTTGTAATGATATGGAAGGGAGGACGATGAGGGAGAATGAAGGAATCTTCACTTTCATCAGAAATGTCTCAGAGAAGAAACAGTATGCACACTCAATAGGGTATAGACATCTAGAGTAAAAAGGAGAGAAGGGGGACAGGGGGAAGGGGGGAATGTGGGTGATAGAGGAAAGGGTAGATCATAGGAGGGAATAGTCAGATATAACATTTTCTTTTTTACTTTTTGCAAGGTGCTGAGATTGGATGGCCTGTCTGGGACCACAGGGCCAGGTGGCTGTTGGATCTCTGGGGTGGTGGTATGTGGGCTTGGGGCTTCTTGGCCTCAGGGCTGGTGCTCTGTCTGCACCACTCAGCTACCCTACAACACATTTTAGAAGAGGGACAGTGTGAACAGAGAGAGAAAATATATATGGTAGTGAGGAGGAATGGATGGAGGGAATTACAATCAGCAATACTAACTGTGGAAAAATATGGAAGTAACTTCTGTGATGGACTTATGATAAAGAATGTGATCCACTTGAAACAGCTGATGATATCAGAACACAGTCTGAAACACATTTTTTTCCTCTTTCTTTTACTTTATTTCTCTTGAGGTTCTATACTTTTGTGGGGAAGGGAGGATTTTGTTCACTCATAAACAAGAATATTTTAGTAATGTATGAATAAAGTCATATTAACCAAAAGAAAGAACCTAGGAGGGATGGGAATTCAGGGAAGCATGGAAGGATTTACATGAACTGATGCTGAGTGAGATGAACAGAACCAGAAAAGCATTGGACATCCTAACAGCAACATGGAGGTGATGATCTACCTTGATGGACTTACTCATTCCATCAGTGCAACAATCAGGGACAATTTTGGGCTATATGCGATGAAGAATACCATCTGTATCCAGAGAAAGAATTGTTAAGTTTGAATAAAGACCAAAGACTATTACCTTCAATTTAGAAAAACATAAACTGTTATCTTATTATGTAATTTTGTTATCTTTTATTATTTTTTTTTTTAGGTTTTTGCTAGGCAGGTTAAGTGGCTTGCCCAAGGCCACACAGCTAGGTAATTATTAAGTGTCTGAGACTGCATTTGAACCCAGGTACTCCTGACTCCAGGGATGGTGCATTATCCACTGAGCCACCTAGCCGCCCCTTGTTATCTCTTATTCTTTATTTTTTTTTCCTTAAGGATATGATTTCTCTCTCATCACATTCAACTAGATCAATGTATACTATGGAAACAATGTTGACTAACAGACTGCCTTCTGGGCGGGGCTGGAGGGAGAGAAGCAAGAATAGGGGTAAATTTGTAAAACTCAAAATAAATAAAATCTTTCACTGAAAAAAATCCAAACTGATGGTTTTATATATGCCTGGAAATATTTGAAATAGTGTGGGTGAGGTGAGGTGAGGTGTGAGACTGTGACATAGTATGATCTGCACTCTATGATTATTTTGACAGAGAAAATATAATGGAATGGGAAGAGATTAGAGAGACCAACCAACAGGTTACTGCAACAATTTGCTTATAGCAGTTGATGTGTGTTGGAACCTTGGTAGTACCAGATCAGAGAAGAGGATAACTAAATTGATATTATGGAAAGATGTTAACTCCTCTATGATTATATCATTTGTGAATGATATTATAGCTGCCTTGTACCTTTGTAGATCATTTCTTTTTTCTTTACCATCTATTGTCCTATACTGTAGTTATTATCTGTAATTATCATGAACATTACTAGATTGTGCGGGGGTCCCCCAGACTATCTTGAATCTATGGTGACTTTTTCAGGATGACAAATATATATTTTGTGTGTGTGTGCAACCCATGTCTCACAATTCTCATTCTTTGTTTTGTACATATTTAATAAGTGTAACTAAATGGGTTACTAAACAGATTCAACTCAGCAAAAATTTGTGAATGAGTTAATTTTTACTCATACTGTACTAAATTTTCAGAAAATTTAAATTTGATTAAATTGCTCATAAAGACCAGCAGGCAACTGAAAATTGGTCATTTTACCCTCTTTTTTCCCCTCTGAGTAGATGACATTCCATAGCTCCTTTTATTAATGCAATATGAAAACAATTTCTTTAAAATGGAGACATTCTCTTTTTTTTAATATTTCAAGCTGTTAGTCACATCTATAGCAACTTAATGGTTTTATTAAATGAATGAGGTGAAAGAATTTTCTTAAATTTACTTGTTGATTTTCTGCTCTTATTTTTAACATTGTTAAAATGCCTTAATTGGACATATGACTGCATATGTATATGTGTATTTATATATGTTTATACATGTGAATGTATGCATATGGGTAGGTATATATGCATATTTATATAGCTATATATTTTGTATAGTCATTTATATAAACATATATGGATACATAATAAAGGACAAATTATGTACTTACAAAATATATATGTGTGTATGGAGATAGATTGATAAACACATATACAAATATACAAATGTCATAAATGCTAGATTGGAAACAGTGACCTTGCCACACTCATTGCTCATTTATTCATTCATTTATTTATTTGTTTATTCATCCATTTATTTATTTATCTATTCATTTATTCATTCATTCATTTATTCATCTATTTATTTATTCATTTATTCACTTATTTATGTATTTACTTATCTATCTATCTATCTATCCATTTATTTATTTATCTATTCATTTATTTATTTATTTATTTTAGGGGGGGTTTTGCAAGGCAATGGGGTTAAGCGGCTTGCCCAAGGCAACACAGCTAGGTAATTATTAAATGTCTGAGGCCGAATTTGAATTCAGGTACTCCTGACTCCAGGGCCAGTGCTCTATCCACTGCACAACCTAGCCACCCCTTTGCCCATTTATTTTAACTCAAATTCATTTGTATGTCAAAGCTGAGAGAATCTTGGTAATTGATTTCCCTAAGTCTTATAGTTGTCTGGAAAGAACACTATGACCACAACCTAAGTCATAGGATAAAAAATAAAAGACCTTTGCCTGACTTGTGTTTGTTGGGTATTGTGTTTGTTGTCTAGGACAAAAAAAATTGTTGACCATCTCTTATCAGGGAAGATTTGTCTAGCTATCAAATGAAATTGGAAATTAAATGGTTGACAAGGAGTCTTTAAGAGGTAAAACCTAGAAATGGTAGCAGGAATTATTGACCAGAAGAGATCATAAGAATAATGGAATGATATGACCAATATGTGATAGCAGTCTTTAGGAGGCAATGAGAAGCAGGGTGCTGCAGAATCAGGAAACCCTGTTGGATAACAGGAGACAAATACGTATGACCACAAGTGAATAGGAAATATCAGCAATTTTACAATGTCAGAACAAACCTACCCCTCAGCTCATGTACTTGATGACATTTTTTCTATGAGTGTATCCTGATAAATTTACCATATGAATGTACCTCCTCTATATTAATATTTCCCCACAATATACCATAATTCCCCTTGTATAAGACACACCCCTTTCTGAAAAATTTGGGGTGTAAAAACTGGGAGTGTGGTTGTGGATTTTTTACATGTATTTCCTGCTTTTTTGCCCTTGTTTTTGAGCTCATTGTTGTAGTTTTTTACTTGCATTTCACTTTCAAAATGATTTGGTTTGCAAAAGAGAATGGAAATCATGCTACTGGATGTCAATTTGATCTTCCTCCAAATGAGAAAACAATCCGAGACTGGCTACAGGAAGAAGAAACCCTACTGAAAATGCCATGGTAGAAGAAGGCCATGAGAGGCAAGTCAGCAAAATGACCTGATTTAGAGAGGGAATTGAAGAGTGGATTGAAGAGCAAAAGGGCCTTTGGAATTCCTGTGTCCACAAATTCCTGTGCCTCACCATGAGGCAAGAAGAATTGCTGATGAAAAAGAAGTAGCTGATTTCAAAGGAGGACACAACGGGTGCTTCAGGTTCATGAAATGAAATGGACTAAGCATGTGTCCATGCTCCAGATTTGCCCAGGCTTGTGGTCAACCACAGGACCAGAGCACAGGCAGGAAAGCAGGCAGAGTCTCTTCTAAGAGTCGTCATCAAATGCAGATGAAGACAAGCTAATGGTTGTGGAGTTTTGACAGTGATGAGGAGTTGTGTGAATTTTATGATAAATCAAACTTGAGCTCAATAACAAGTAATACTTTTTTTTTCAAATTTGGGCCCCATAATTAAGGTGTGTCTAATACATGAGGTTGTCTTATACATGGGGAAATATGGTATGCATCTATATGATAGTGCCCAAAGTTTATAATAAAGAATATTCTACTGTAAGTTTTCTTATTCTGCTATTAAACATCTTAGTTTTGAATTAATTATTGATTTTGTTGTTGAGTCATTTTAATAGTGTTTGACTCTTTGTGACTCTATTTTGGGTTTTCACGGCAAAGATACTGGAATGGTTTGCCATTTCCTTCTCCATTTATTTTATAGATGAACTGAGACAAAGAGAGCTAATCAAGTGACTTTTTTTCAGGGTCACACCTAGAAAGTATCTGAGATCATATTTGATCTCAGATAGATGAGTCCTCCTGACTCCAGCCAGCCCTGGCACTGGATCCACTGTACCACTTATCTGCCCTTCAGACTGATTAGTAAAAGCAAACACATCGTTGGGAGTCATGAGCTATGGTTCTGAGTTAATGTG
This sequence comes from Macrotis lagotis, assembly GCF_037893015.1. Taxonomy (NCBI): domain Eukaryota; kingdom Metazoa; phylum Chordata; class Mammalia; order Peramelemorphia; family Peramelidae; genus Macrotis; species Macrotis lagotis. The sequence goes on from NC_133659.1 coordinate 285,307,593, forward strand.
GGCCCCCAGAGTATCTTGAATCTGTGGTGGCTTTTCAGGAACCACTTATGTGAGGAGTTCCTGGGGTGCCATCTACAATTACAAGTAATCATTGTTCTCAGGTTAAATGATTACTGTATCTAAAACTAATTTAGTACAGTTATTTATCTAACAACTGTGACTAGAGCACAGAGCTAAAAATCATCAAAGAAGCAGAAAAAATTTTTGAAAAGATATTTGAACAAGTAAAAAAAGATTTTGTCCTGAGAGATTGTAAATTAGATCTATTTGTTATCAGTTTAGTCACAGTTCTGATAAATCTGATTGTCTCATGCCTCATCCCACAGTGAGTAGAAGTCTTTAACTAGAATTGGACCAAAGGAAGGTTTTACAGTGGAAAGAGGAATGTGGAAAAGAGCAGAGTTAATATGTAAGTTCTTTTTACAAATAAAACAAATTGCTAAAAATATGGTACAAAAATTAAAAAAAGAAGGGAAAAAAACCCTGATAATAGTCTCAGGCCATTTAGAATAAGGGATAAAATAACTACTTTTTTTTTTTTTTACCTTGGGAGAGGAAACCAAAGGATAATAACAAGAATTGATGCTTATAATGACTATGAAACACCAAAACAAGGTTAATTTATGTTCAGTGTGATCAGTCAAGATGCAGTATAGCACAGTAACTAGGGTACTAAATTTGGAGTAAGGAAGACCTGTGTTCAAGTCTTCCTATGGAAGCTTAACTAGGTAGGGCAACCTTGGCCGTTCCCTGAGCTTCCCTCTGTCTTATTCATCTCTCTAAGGTTCTTTTAATATAAATTGTAAACTGTTATAATCTCTTAGAGAAGAATATATCAACACCACAATCTCCCGATCCTGAAGAATCATGCTTATTCTTTTTAAGAAGGCAGAAAAATATGTAAATACATTAAGATATATATTTTCACCACTAGTTAAATGTTTAAAATGAATGACTAAAATACAGGTAAAATAAACAAGTTAATTCTTATAAGAATTAGAATAAAATTTAGTTCTTATATGTCTAAGTTGGTGTAGGGAGATACCAATCCAGGACATTCTAATACTGGTGAAATCACAGCTATTTTGTATGTTCTATACACTTGAATTGAGAGGACAGGAATGTTTATAATGTAGTCTGGAAAGGTTTTAATTATAGATCATTAAAACACAATTCATTGCTTAAAAGTGAAAATTTTACTTTTATGGGACATTTATTTATGTGGAAAACTTATTTGACTCATGGCCTAGATCAGGGATAGAGAACCTTTTATTCTTCCAAAGGCTATTTGGATATTTATAACATCATTTGTGGGTCATACAAAATTATGAACTTAAAATTAGTCTGCTATCTTTGGTCCAATACTTAATTTATTCATCACTAAAAAGATTCTAGATTTCTTGAATTTGTAGTATGTTTCTTATGCTGTGTTTGTTTCTCCTCAAAGAGGTGGTTTTGCTGTGAGAATCATCAGCTAGGTAGCTAGCATCTGAATCAGAAAATGATGGCCTTTCAGACTCACGAGTTTATAACCAGGGTTGTTAGCATACATTCCTTAGGATTGTTGGCTTCAGACCTGTATTCATGTCAAATCAGCAAACATTTTTTAAGGACTTGATATGTGCCAGGGACTCAGCTTAGCAGTGCAAATATAAATATAAGCAAAAAAGAAAAATAGCTCAAGTCCTTAAAGAACTTACACTATAATGGAGAATGAAAACAAATAAAAGGGAGGTGCAAAGGAATCCAGGAAGGTACCATTGAGAGGCAGGGGGCAAGGTGAGAAAGGGTCTCTTTGACCCTTTTTTAGGATGGAGATTACAGGAGGCAATCACTTATGCTCATGGGGAGAAGCAAAACAGAACTTGGAAGCAGAATATAGTGTCTAGGAACTCAGACTTTCCTAGACAAGCTTATTTTCTTGTGACAAGTTTATAACTGCTGTTGCTAAATAGTTTTGGGATGAGAATGAGAGCTAGAGTGGGGGAGAAATCCTCTCACCTCTCCTTGTGGAAATCTAAGGGAGAGAAAGTGTTAAAACAGTTCTTTCAGAAGAGGGGGATTGAGCTGTTTCTCCTTTTCTTTTAAGATCCAGTGAGAGGAAAGTTCTGAGAGAACATGGTTGCTAATTCATCTTTGTTGCAACTCCCATCACTGAAGATCAATCCATAGTAGCTATGTCATTTAATAAAATTCATGTCTTTTCCTCAGAAGTCCCAGCTCATGTCCCAAAGAATGGAGCCAGAACACAAACTCATCTCTGGGATGTGCCCCAGGCTAAAATTATAGAGAACTCCCCTGATGTGATCCCATTCTCTGATGATGGTGAATCAACAAAACTCTGGAAAAGGCCAAAAAGAATAGCTTTTTGTTCTAGCTGAAAAATGAGAAATCTTTTTTAAAAAGATAGGTCCAACCTTTTTAATCAGGCTTACAGTTAATGTTTTAGGTGAAAGGGCAGACTTTTGAAAAATATTTCTCTTTGAATTTACCAGAGACTAATGATGAATTATCTTTTAAGTCAGTAATGAGGACATATATCCCATGGAAAAGCATTCAGTGGAATTATATTCAATTTTTATTATTAGGTAAAAATTCTCAGTGTGGGCCATCACGTGTAAGACATTTCCATTCTCTAATTCATTAGCCTATGTCTAGAATTGTGACTGAATTAAGTACCCATTAGATTTTAATAGCATGAATTTTGCCTCATGTGGAAGTAATTTTCTTATATTGCCCAAGGTATTAGTAATATATTTAAATTCACATTGAGACATAGTAGCATTTAGAGCTTTAATCCTCTGTGGTCACCCCCACATAATTGGAGCCTCTTGGTACAGTGGGAAAAAGATTTTTGATAGAGAGCATCTGAGGGATCCTGTAGGTATTCCTCTTCCCCTGTTCCAGGCAAGATACTAAAATTGCGGGGTGGGCAAGAACCCCAAAGTTTGCCTTCATCTGATGTGGGAGTAGGAATCTGATCCATGAAATTGTCGGTGGGGAAGAAACATAAAATCTGGACCTCAAAGTCCATGATGGAGAGTTTACCCAGGAGAAGAGGAGGAAGGCATGGGACAGATTGGGAATTGATAGAAATCCATTTTAATCCATTATCTAGTAGTGTTCTCTTTTTAAAAATAAAAAAAGATTATTTTTTGATGGGGCAAGGAGTAATTTACTCTTTAAAATAATTATTCTTGAAGGACTGCAAGTGTCATTAGTCTTCTAAATTAAGGACCCTTGGCAAGGGTCAGGACCACCTGTCCTAATATTTCTGACTGAAACTACCCTTGATGGGCATTGAGTGAGGTAAGGCATAGCTCCACCTTCTCTGCCTCACTTCACCATACTACTTACCCTTTTTCCTATAACCAAGTTACTTTTCTATTTAATGGTTAGGAGAGGTGGTTTATTACAAATTTCATATGGTCAATATAACCTAAAGGAATAGGAAATAAAAACAGCATTGAAAATACTATCAGGATCCATGGTTATATAAAAAATGTGTATGCCCTTCAAAAGTGCAGATACAGTTATGAAAGCTTAGCAACTGAATGGTAGAGTTCTTTCATTTAAGAGAACAAATTTTTAAATCATTCTTTCTAAAAAAACAAACAGGTGGCTCGTGTTCTGGTAATGATGTTCTCTCAATTTAGCTATGTTTTCTTAAAATGAGAAGTGTCTTTCTCCAAGCTGATACTGAAGAAATCCCTAGGTTTTTTTTAATTTATTTTTTATTCTCATTTTGTACAAATGTTTTTCTTTACATTAATAAAATATACTTGTTTACAAGTAAACAAAATACCCCTCCCCCCATGAATATAGATAGACTTGCTTGGGTAAAAAAGTAAAGGGGGGGGGAGAAAAAATTAAAATTAAAAAAAAATAATAGTAATAATTGTAGCTATGGCCAGGTGGCGCAATGGACAAAGCACCAGTCCTGGAGCCACTAGCACCCGAGTCCATATCCAGCCTCGTAAACCCAATAATCACCCAGCCATGTGACATGTAAGCCACCTGATCCCCATTGCCCTGCAAAAACCAAAAAGAAGAAAAAAAAAAGACCCAAAATAAAATAAAATAGTAATAATAGTAGGGGTGGCTGGGTGGCAGACAGAGCATTCGCCCTTGATCCAGGAGCACCTGGGTCCAAATCCGGCCCCAGACACCCAATGATCACCCTGCTATGTGGCCCCAGGCAGGCCACCCAGCCCCACTTGCCCTGCACCCTCCCCAAAATAATAATAACAAAAAATGTGTTTCAGTCTTTGTTCCAACATCATCAACTCTGTCGTGAGTGGATCACATTCTTTATGATAAGTCCATCACAAAAGTTACTTCCATATTTTTCCACCATTGCCATTGCTGATCGTGACTCCCTCCTTTCTTATTTCTCCACTACCATGTACTATATTTTCTCTCTCCTTTCACTCTGACTCTGCTGTAGGGTCACTGAGTGGCGCAGCAGACAGATCCCTGGTCCTGGGGCCAAGAGGCCCTGAGCCCTGCTGCTGCGAACTGCGGCCCAGCGCCCCAGGGCTGCCTCTGGGAGGCTGAAGTTCCTTGGCTCTGGGGGGCCACCCCTCCGGCGGGCCGCCCCTCCGGCCCCGGGGAGCAGAGCCTCTCTGCTCTTTTCCAGGTTACCTTGAGTAGGAGAACTGCCTCACTGGGTCCCTTTGTGGGTTCTGTCTCTCGAAAGTTTAGTTAGAGTCCTTAGTTTATGAGTTTTTATCAGAGAGCTCCTAAGACTGGATCCCTTCTTGTTGCCATCTTGGCTCCACCCCAATCCCTAGTTTTTAATACTTAGTAGGACCTACTGAGGTTTTTGCATTTGCTAAACCAGTCTTCAGTAATCTAAAATTGATCCCAAACAAGCATATTGCTTTGTGAGTCTTAGGAAAGAGTTTTAGGATATAATAGTGATAATATATAGTGCTTATGGAAGGTATTTCTTTCCCTTCCCCAATGCAATTATTGAAATCAAAGTAAAGAATAAATTAAAAACATGTTGGTGAGATATATGTACATATATACACATGTATATTTCACTAATTTATATATGTATATATATACATTTGTGTGTATGTGTATTCTAACATTGCAGTATGAACATGGAAAAAATGTTGCTATAAGTCTCTTAAGAACTGAAATTGAGAAATAATCAAAGAGCACCAGAGAGATACATGCCATTTGTGAGCAGAGTGCAACATATTAGAAACAAAGACTTGGGCAGTGGACACATTATAAATTATGCCATCAAAGTAATATATGAGAAAAAAAATGATTTGTCACATGCAAGCAAGGCATACCTGATAAATAAATGATGTGCTCCATTGTATCCTCATGATATCAAGGAAAAACTAAAGTGTGGTTAACATCCAATCTGGTCAGAATTTAGGGATTACATGGGCAAGTGTTGCAAAGGATATGTAGGTATGGATGAGGGATGATTTGCATCACTTGAGGAAGTCCACACCTGGGTGAGATCATAGATCCATTTTGGTAAATATATGTGTGTTACTTCTGCTGTAAAAAGGTAATTAATAAGCATTTATTAAGTGCCTACTATATGCGAGCCATTGTACTAAGTGTTAGTGGTATAAAAACTGAAAAAAAAAACAGTCCCTGATCTAAAGAAGCTTATACATTAATGGGGGAGACAATGTGAAAGCAAATATAAACACAGCAGGTTATAGAATAAATAGGGAATAACTAGCATTGGGAAGGCACCGAAATTCAGAAAGATTGCAGATGTCTTCCTGAAGAAAGTGAAATAACTAAATTATGATAAGACTATCAATAAGTAGGAAGGAACAGAAATTATAGGTTCCTCTGAAGAGTATTGCTGCCTACAGTTGTAATTACCTTCTGGAGTTGGAAAATGAAGCTGGCTGCAACCCGGAACCCATTTAACTAAAAGCCAGCAGAATTGGTTAATTGGTTCGATGAGAATATTACCACTGTCAGCTTCTATTGGCATTTCCAGCCAAACAGCACATTTAAGACTATTGAACTAATAGGTAGCACTGATGGAACTTGCAGTTTATTAAATTTCATCTTGCAAAATGTGACTTTTTTAATTTATTGAAACCAATATCTATCTATGCTGATATTAGTTATCCATGTTTCCCTCTCAAGAACACATACTTAAGAAAATGCTTTAGAGTACAGTGTATGATAGAAACCTGGTACCTCAGCCTACTCTTTCTGTGTTTGAAACAATTTATGAAAAAGAAATTATTCATCCTTAACATGAGTGCTCCTCTGATGCCTCAACATAGCAGAGATATATGTCAAAAGCTTTAATAACTGAATGAAAGGATTCAAATAAAGTATTCAAAGTAGATTTTGCCCATAAAACTTACCCTCCACTCCATGAGAAAAAGGAACTAAGGCTAAAAATTCTCATCATCACGTCAGCCACAAATTGGTGAATTGTGCATATTAAGCTACTCTTGAAGAACTGATAAAGAAAAGGCAAATGGATATACCTGGAAATCATCCTTCCTGAAATACTCTAATTGTTTATAGAAAATTCTACACTGAAAATTTAGTGGTAAAAAGTATTGATTACATGACTGTCATTTTATTTTTATTTCTTTGAGTGTAGGGCATAAGAATTAGGAATATGTCATGAAAGAAAGTAAAAAAGAAATGGAAAAAAAATAAAACATTCTGATAAGAAAAGTTATATATGGAATATTCAAATGTGGGTATAATTGAAAGTAGTGATGTCTTAATCTAACTAAGATGCTGGATTAAAAATTTCCTGTGATTTTTGTCTAGACTTTACTGAATGATTCACAGGCATAGAGGAAATGAACCTAAACAATGACAGCTGAAAATCCATCCCACCGCATTCACATGTATAGATGATAGCCAGAACTAAGACTCTGCTCCACTGAAATCAGGGAATTTGTGCCTTTGAAAGATCACATACAAAGAGTAATAGATTATTATCTCTACCGTGGAATCAAGAAGCATTTTGTTTAAGGAATATAAAGTATGCCAATAGGAATGGATTGCAGAGTATATAGGGGGAGTAAAGTGTAAGAAAATTGGAATAGTAGGAAAGGTTCAGGTTGTGAAGAGTTTTAAAAGTCAAAAAGAGGAGGTTATATCGATGGAAGAGATTAAGTTTAATGATCAGATCAAAAGGTAGATTGCAAGAGATTTAAAAGACAGCAAAAATAGGGGAAATAGAAGCACTCAATATAGATAGATACCATTTTCCAGGTTTTGGACTTAAAAAGAAAAGAGAATGAAGGTTGACTCTACTAAGGGTTTTGTTTGTTTAAGAATAGAAGAGAATAGAATGTATTTATAGGCAGCATGGAAGGAACCGATATATATTAAGAGATTGGAGATTAACCTGAGGGAGTATAAATAAAAGGTCAATCTGATAATGGAAAAAAGGGAGAGTGACATCAAGAGTACATGGAAAGCGGTTGGCCTAGTTGAAGAAAGGGACTTGTCTTCACTTTTAAGACTGATGTAAAGGAAGAAATAGTCAAGACTGGTGTTTAGGAGATGTGAGATGAAGAAGAAGGGAGAAGACAAAGCTCTAGGGGAATGGTCTAAATTTTCTCAGGAAAGTATAAGTAGCTGAAACGATGGGTATCTGATTATGATGGAATGCTACTGTGTTATAAGAAAGGATGAACTCAATGATCTTAGAAAAGCATGGAAAAACTCATATAAGACTAGAAAGAGCAGAACCAAGAGAATATTCTTTACAGTAACAACAATATTGTTTTAAAAAACAATTTTGGGCAAATAAGTCATTTTGACTATTACAGAAACCATTTTAACAAAGGACATATGAAGACAGTATTTGCATTCAGAGAAAGAATTGATAAATAAAAGTATGTATAAAATGATTTTATATACACCTAATATATGTCTCTCTACATAGACACATATGATTATTATATACCTACATACTTTTGCCTCTGTTGTTTCCCAAAACTAGAAATGCAATCATCCTCACCCTCCTTAAATAGAGCTTTCTGCAAGGAGAACCCCACTCTGTTCTCTTATTTAGCGAACTCTAGGGGCAGAGAACACTGATGACAGAGGTGAAGACTGAGTGTATTTCAAGTATCTGGGACAATTAAGACAAACGTATATTACTAGAAGATGGAGCAAAAATGCCAGTCCAGAAGGACACTAAGTGTATAGAGAGATAATATATAAGACTGGAAAGATAGATTGGGGTCAGATTGTAAAGGATTTTAAATACCAAAATATGGGTTCATATTTGATTCAAGAAATAATAAGGAGCCATTGGAATTTGTTAAGCAGGGTGGAAACGTAATTAGAAATATACTTTAGGAAATTCACTCTGGCAGCTGTGAAAAATTGAAGAGTGGATTGGAGTGAGGAGACATTTGATGCCAGGACACCAGTAGGGAAGAAATTCAATAGACCAGGAGAAGATGAGATAAAGCTCTGAAACAGAGGGGTAGCAATGTAAATCAAGAGAAAGGAATATTCACAGGAAATCTGAGGGAGGTAGAAATGACAAGTTTTAGGGGCAGCTAGGTGGCATAGTGGATAAAGCACTGGCCTTGGAGTCAGGAGTACCTGGGTTCAAATCCGGTCTCAGACACTTAATAATTACCTAGCTGTGTGACCTTGGGCAAGCCACTTAACCCCATTTGCCTTGCAAAAACCTAAGGAAAAAAAAAAACAACAAAGAAATGACAAGTTTTAGCAATTGATTAGATATATGAGAGTTAATACACAAGATTGACATGAAAGTTGTAAACTTGAATTACTGGAAGAAGAGTGATAATCTTTCTTTTTTTGTGGGGTGGGGTTGGGTTTGCAAGGCAAAGGGGTCAAGTGATTTGCCCAGGGTCACACAGCTAGGTAATTATTAAGTGTCTGAGACTAGATTTCAATTCAGATCCTCCCGAGTTCAGAACTGTGTCATTTAGCTGCCCAGAGTGATAGTATTTGACAGTAATAAAAAAGTTCACCTCAAACATTTATAATGAGCTGTCACATTACTAAATATTTAAAAATCATCATAATTGTCAATAATAACTCATTTGTCTAGGGCACATTGACTACTTTATCTTATTCAATAATTTCAATAATGTGAATGGTACACAAATGAGTTTATTATCTCTATGTCTGTGGAAGCTAAAACTCAGAGTGGTTAAGGCATTTGCTGAAAATTACATACTGGTAGAAAGTGGGAGTATGTGGACCCACTTTCAGATCTTTTGACTCCACATTCAGAGTTGTATAATATTGCTTGCTTTCTACTAAATCACAATGTAAAGGGAAGCCATTTCATTCATGATAGCTCACTTCATTATCCAATAATAGTTATTAAGTACCTCAAGTCTAATCACCTGACTCCAGAGTCCTGTGCTCTATCTACTGTGCCACGTAGATGTTCTCTTCAAACCCAATCTTATTGTGAAAATTTAAAGAAAAAAAAACCAATACAAGAAATGCCTTCTTTCTATTGACTTAACAATTCTTGTTATGTACAGACAGTTTAAAAGTTTAAAGTTTAAAATTCATTTTAGTTTCTCAGAACTTGGAGGACACATTTTAATGTTGAATATATCAAAGATTTATGAATTAAATCTTATTTGAATGCCTCATCATTATGAGTAGGTGACTTGACCATAAAGTCACCCTACTTCTGACACATCCTGGACTATTCAAGCTTATATCCAGTGCAGTGTAAGCCCTGGCTGCTTCTCCTAGTGTAGGAACAGACAAGGAACATCTCAGTTCAGTTTGGAGATGCTGATCACTAAACAGCTAGGATCCTTCTCATGAACTCTTAATTCACAGTCCAACAAACTTTCTTCTACAGCAGAGTGTCAAACAGTCCTCTTGAGTGTCCTGAACTAGTTTAAAATGTAATTGGTAAATATTTAACAAAATAAATCAAAATTCAATGTAGCATAGATAATGTTAATATGTGATTTAAAAAAATCAATTTTAGCCTTATGTATGGTGTAGTCTTACTATCTCTATTTGAGTTGGCCACAACTATTCTAGCTAGAGAAAGCATGATCAGTATTGGTGGAAAGATTGACCAATTCAGGAATTTCCTCAATTTGTTTAAGTATTGAGGTATATATACATATATATGTATATATATATATATATATACATATGTATATATATATAATCAAGAAAATATAACAGTGTTTCCAACTTTATGGTTACAGTGAATTTTTAAGTATTCAATTGACTGTTTAGAAATTAATGATATAACTTGGTGTTATCTTTAGTAGATCTTTGGAATCTCACTGGTAGATCTTGGGAAGTAAACTTGTGCATTCATTAATACAGGGAACTTCTAGTAGAGAAATCTTTTCTGCCAAGGCAAATGGGACAATCTGGGGACATGAAAGGCTAAATTACCCACACAGACAATATGTGTCCAAAGCAGGGCTTGAACATCTACATCTTCTTGACTCTGAGACCAACTCCAAATCTACTTCACTAGTGGTATCAAAATCAAACAGAAATGAGACCCATTAAACCATTCATAAGGATCCCAGCTGGCTGTATACTGACTTAGAAAACATTTTCTATGCTTTATTGTATTTTCATTAATTTTGTTAAATGTTTCCCAATTATATTTGATCAGGTTTAGACAGCAGGGTGCATGCAGTCATTGGCCTTGATAACTTTGCATCACACTACACTGCCTCTTAGTGTTTTCAACAGCCCAGTAAAAAGGATTCTTAATAACAAAGAACAGTAGGGTTTTTTTTTTTTTGGCTTGCTTGTTTTAAGAGAGTTTTTAACATCTGTTGCTGGTTGGAAGTGCATGGACTACTCAAATACAAGATCTCACTTTAGTCAACACAGAAATTTCAACTTGTTTTATCTTCTAACCTAAATCAGTTTGATTCGCTTTAGACAATCCTTGAACAATATTTCCCCTTAACTGGAGGTTCACTAAATTAATGTTGAACTTAGTTTGTATGCCAAATCTTATTTGCCATATTGAAATTCAGAATTCCTGAGCTCAAGAACCTCAGCCTTCACCAAAGTTGGAATTAAAGACAAACACTATCATACTTAGCTGTAGTTCTCTATTAATGATTCAGAGCATCTAGATATATCTATAGAAGGCATTTCATAGATCTGCTGTGTGTTGTTTATATGTGAGATGCCAAATCACCTGATGAATGGCCATCAAACTACATGTGAGAGCAGGTGTTTCATGTACAGTTGGTCTTGGATTCATCTTTTTAATATAAGCTGAAGTTGTATGAAACTTATTTTTTGTCCTTTCAGGGATTTGAAAGAAACCTGGCCTTTATTATCTCTGAAGAAAACGAAAAGGGGATAACAAATAATGGTGACCCAAGTTGTACAATTATGAGAGCTTCTATGACAACTCCACATGAAAGAAAATTTTATCTAGACTTTAAAATTGAAGGAATAGCTGGTGTTTAGATAATTTCTGAAACCTTCATCATATCCCAAAAGGTCTTAATCTGCAGTCTGTTTGCTTTTTAAAAATCAAACCTAATAACTATGTTTAAATAAAATTGTCCTTTCTTTCATATAGACCTATGTATTTTCTTTTTTTGTATTTAAAAGTATTATTCTAAGAGGGGATCCATAGGCTTCACCAGGCTGCAAAAGCAACCCTGGACACAATGTGAAAAGGTTAAGAACTTTTTTTGTTGATTTTGATACACAAAAAAATAAATAAATGAGGAAGCGTTATATTGCATCCAGATATATTTTTGTCATTTGCTCACATTCCTAATCACTGGCATCTCAACAACTATTTGTATATTAGATGAAATATTGAACTTACTATTCAAATAGACTTCAGTAATCAAAACTGGACACAGTATATTGGTTTAGAATTTTGGAACATCACATTTCATTACATCATGTTGGAAAAAACATATCCTGGCCAAAAATATAGAACGCTTTCTGAAGCTTTGACATAAATAAATAGTGATTGGTATCCATTGGCCTCGGCTAATACATTCATAATAACTAAGAGCAAATTCATTAAAGGGATGAATGCATCTAATATGATCTAAAGAAAAGTGAACAAATCCTAGTTTAATTTGCTCCAAGTCTGCACCTACTTTAGTTGAGGGCTTTATTCCAATTCATCTGGCCTAATAATGTAGCCTCCTACGTGTCCTTCTTGCTTCTTATATCTCCTGTCTTTCCATTTCACACTACCCTGATTCATCTTCCTATTGTACCTCTAGGAACATGTTACTTCTCTGCTCAGAACCTTCATTTGAGAATGTAATCTAATTGTCTGAAAAGAAAAAAATACTGCCTCTTGAGATTCATCATCTTCTTTTCTGGTTTTAACCTATCAGGTCAGTCTTATCATGTAAAAATTATATGCATATTATCTACACTGTAATCAAAGTGAACTACTTCCCATTTCCAATTTGTGTCTTTTTTCTCTCCCATCTCTGTGCCTTTGCTAATATTATCTCCTATCTCTTACCTGAAAATCTTTATCTTTTATAGCCTGTTCCTTCTTTAAAGTCTCAAGTTATATGTCACTTTACCTGAAACCCCCCCCTTTCCTCTGTCTCTCAGATGAAAGTAGTCTGACCCTTCTCAATTTTATCAAAGCACTTTCTCTTGAATTACCATTATTAACTTGGCCTTCCTCTTTAAACTGTAAACTCTGTTAGAAGAAAGTTTATGTTGTTCCAGTCTTTGAATTTTTAGAACAATACTTTGTACAAAACAGACACAACACAAGTTTGTTGAATCTAAGTTTTAAATGAAGACAGTGGCCTAAAAGTAAACGATTTCAACACCAATAGACTTCCTTTTCTCTACTCCTGTGTCCTTGGTGATTTCCTATCTATATCATTAAGAAGAATAAACCAAGGGGCGGCTAGGTGGTGCAGTGGATAGAGCACCGGCCCTGGAGTCAGAAGTACCTGAGTTCAAATACGGCCTCAGACACTCAATAATTATCTAGCTTGTGTGGCCTTGGACAAGCCACTTAACCTCATTGCCTTGAAAAAACTAAAAAAAAAAAAAACCAAACTTAAAAAAAAGAAGAAGAAACCATTCATCTCATTTCCTTCTCAGTGACACTTTACACTCTGTGGACTTTCCCATGGGCATATCAACAGTATTCTCATCTTGAAGGTGCCTCTTCTGAATGGTGAGTTTCTTCCTAGATTGCTTTATTTTTGATTTTCCAGACTTTTTCATCTTGTCTCTCTACATTGATGCTGTTCCCTCACTTTCCATTTCCTTTAAGAACTGTCTCCCCTCCCTCCCCTACCTTGTAATTATGCTGTTCGAAAAAAGGCACTATCAATATTGTTCTTGTATTTCATTCTCAATCCTACCACAGTGTCAGTAAATATTGATTAAGCCCAAACTATGCCAATCACTGTATCCCTAGCTATGTGCTAGGGATACAAAGTAAGGCAAATGAGGTTATAAGGTGGCATAGTGGACAAATTACAATGTTTGGAGTTAGAAATGCTCAAGTTCAGGGTGGCTAGGTGGCACAGTGGATAAAGCACCGGCCTTGGAGTCAGGAGTACCTGGGTTCAAATCCGGTCTCAGACACTTAATGATTACCTAGCTGTGTGGCCTTGGGCAAGCCACTTAACCCCATTTGCCTTGCAAAAACCTAAAATATATGCTCAAGTTCAAATCTAACCTGAGTCAGAGAATAGGCAGATGCCAAATAAAACAAAGAGGTTAAGAAGGACAAGAAAACCAGGTAAAAGAAGGTGAAAAACTCATCAGATTTAACAAGTTGAAGATCATTAACAACTTTAAGAAAGTAGTTTTGGTGGAGTAATAAGGTCAGATGATAGATTGCAGAGGGTATTGAGAGAATGAGAAAAAGAAATGGAGGCAATAAAAATATACAGATTTTTCTAGGAGGATGACTGAGAAAGAGAGGAGAGATGTAGGTTGCTAATGTAAGCATGTGATAATATCTAGTGAACATTTTGGTTTGTTTCTTTGAAGGTAGTTGGGATAACAAGAAATTGAAGATTATAACAAGAGAGGATGCCTGATGTTTCAATATTCTGGAAAAGACCAGAGAAGGGATCAAAGGGGCTGGCCTTAACAAGGAGGAAAAAATATTATCTCATCATCAGAGATATGGGGAAAAGAGGATTAAGAAGGGAGAGATGTGAAGGGGTTGGATGTGAAGAAAAGAGCAGAAGAGAAAGCTCACCATAAATGATAGCAATTTTCTTAGTACAAGAAGATCTTTAACTCTGAGAGTTAAAAGAGATTCATTTGTGGAATGAAAAGAAAGTCTCTAAAGCTAATATGGGAATTAATGTAGCTAATCAATTAGGAAGGCACAAAAGGTTTGCCTTGCTGCAGTGAATACCTAAATAAAATTGGATAACATAAATTTATAGAAAGAAATCCTGAATATAGGATACATAAATAATAATAATAATAGTAATAATAATAAAGAATATAAAAACATAGTAGAAATTGCAGATTGTTTTCATAAGCAATTCAAAAAAAATCTAAATCTTATGTTGAAACAAGAAATCACAGCACTATAAAGAACCAAATAATGGAGTTTTTTTTTTTTTTAGGTATTTGCAAGGCAAATGGGGCTAAGTGGCTTGTCCAAGGCCACACAGCTAGGTAATCATTAAGTGTCTGAGACCGGATTTGAACCCAGGTACTCCTGACTCCAGGGCCGGTGCCTTATCCACTGCGCCACCTAGCTGCCCCTATTTTTAAACCACCTATCTCAATTACTTGAGAAGCAAAGAACCAATCCCCCCAAAAGGAAAATTAATGTACTTTCAAGAATTACAGCACAATGACAATGCAAGTTGAATCAAATGAGATATAAAAAGCTTGTGAATTCTTAATAAATAAAGATAAAACAGATCCATCAACAAGTGAAGTGAGTGAAACTAGTTTTTCCAATCAACTGGAAAGTGGTAAGATCAGGTTATATCCCTAATTATTACTTCAAATACTTTATAGTTGTACATGAATTACTAGTAAAGTCTTCTTTATCAACTATCTCTTAAATATGAGACTTATTGCACTTTTCTTAACAGAAAGCATATCCTAATTCCAATATTGCTAAAATATGAGAAGAGTATTGTTTACTTAAAATATTGATCAGTGGACTTTACAGAAGACATTGAAAATATATCATATACAAACAAACATTATATGAATTGAGAAGCAAAACTTCTTTAGGAGAAATAAATCAACTTTTTATTAATGAATTTGATGATTATTGAACAAGTTACACTAAACCTTAATAGTATTTATACTTCTTTTTATTATTATAAAGTCTATAACTCATTTTATTTATATCTTTATTCATATTTCTATAAATATATAAAAATATCATTTTGTGAAATGTCCATAGTTTTTTATTTCCACATAGATTTACTTATTTAAATAATATCATATTTATGATAATGATAAGAACATTGAAAACAGAAGGCAAGCACACAGAAAGATAAAAGGTAGACTGATAGAAAGATCATTACTTTGTTTTTAAAAGGAATTTTTATTGATATTTTTTTAATATCTCCAAAATTTTTTGATGCAACCCTCGTAGCAAACCAGACCACAAAAAACAAAGAATAATTTAATAAATCATTTATAAAACACTTATAGCCAATCATAATTGTTAGAAAGTGAGCTATTTTTTTTAGGTTTTTGCAAGGCAAATGGGGTTAAGTGGCTTGCCCATGGCCACACAGCTAGGTAATTATTAAGTGTCTGAGACCAGATTTGAACCCAGGTACTCCTGACTCCAGGGCCAGTGCTTTATCCAATGTGCTGCCTAGCCGCCCCGAAAGTGAGCTACTTTTATTGAAACCTGATTTAAGCCCATTATGATTCTGACTATTCTTAAACCCCTAGAAGTAAGCATAGCTTCCTTGTTAAAGAAGTGAAACCAAAATTAATTGTTAAACACTTGATGTACTTGGATGGTATTACACTATTTCATCCCTGAAAGTGAACTTTCATCTCAAGGAATTGTTTCCACATAATTTTCAAAAGGTCATTTGGATTCAGTAAATCTAAAAATCCTTAATGTAAACCATGTAAAGATAGAGACTATAGATTTTGAGCTTGAATTCAGAGTTCAGATTGAATCAATGAACAAAGTTTATATTTACCAATTTCCTTGATTGTTTTCCTTTTTTTAATCTATTTGTATTCCAGCACAGTATCCAAAACATAATAGGTGCCTGATAAATATGTGTGGTTTGAAATTATTTTAATACCCATTCAGAATTTCTAAGCTATGTGTATCTTTAATTCAAGTGAATCAAAAAATGTTATAGAGGCCAAGCAGAGAAAATCAAAATCATGTGAGAACAGCATGAAGTGCAAGTCATTCCTGTTGACCTTTCTGCTATTTGAGTGGTATTAAGGGTGCTTCCTGTGATGCTACAGAAGATAAGTTTGTAACCTAGTACTTTTGGAATACATGGAAATAATTTATTTTGTCTACATGTGCAATATTCTATACAACAACAAATTATAAAAGAGAAATAGAATAATGATTTGATCTGGATCATTTCTAATTGAACTATACTCAAAAGATAAGAAAAAAAGCATTTTTGTAATGAAAATGAGGGTAATACAGAGGTAATGTAACCTAGGGCACAGAAAGTTGCCTTTAAAGACAAGCAAAAATTTTTCCTCTGTTATACCAGCAGTATGATCCAATGCAAGTCAAATCATCTTAGGGTTCTAAAGTTATCAGACATGTGGTACTCAGGCTGCATTCAGCCCACAAAATTCCTGACTATGGTATGGTCTAAGCTAGATTAAAATGCAAATAAGAGGCAGAGCCAAGATAGTGGCATGAGAATAGAGAGCCAGGAGCTCTCTCCAAAATATTTCAAAAGCCTTAAAATTATGACTCTGACTAAATTTTCAAGAGACAGAACCGCCCCCCCCCGAAAGATCCAGTGAGACAATTCTTCAGCCCAAAGTAGCCTGGAAGATCCTGGGAAGGTTCTGCTGCACTGGGTTGGAGGGGCAGCAGTGCAGCCAGGATCACCAGGCAGGAATGAAGTAACTCCAGCCTTCTAGAAACAGCCTGTGGGGCACTTGGGTCCTTGGGAGTGTCAGCTCCTGGCAGCAGAAGCAGTTTTCTGACCTGCCAACTCATGGAATGCCAAGCACAATGTGGAAGATCATTGGGGTTAATCTCTGTCAGAGCAAGTGCAAAGCCCAGGCCAGTTTGGCCCTCAGCTGTCAGCACAGCCCAGATCCCATGAAGATCCCTCAGATTTGCCCAGCAGGTAACTGCCAAGCAGTGCTCAGCCCATGGAAGGTAAGGGGGGTGGGGAAAGGCTATTGAGACCTCTTCTCTCAGGATTCTGGTGCTTTGCTCATATTCAGACCCTGGTCACAATCTGGGCCCCTATACTCTCATAGTGGAACAAGGACTTTACTGTGGTCATCCACAGACCAAAGCACAGGCCAGGAGAGCAGTCAGAGGCTCTCATAAGACCTTGAAGGAACTGAGGTCCTTGTGGGGCTATCCCAATTCAAAAGCAGGAAGCACCCCTAACCAGTATACAGGCTGGGGAAATGAGCGAACAGAAAAAAAGAAACCTGGCCATAGACAATTACTTTGATCCCGTGGAGAATCAAAACACCCACTCAGAAGATGGCAAGTCAAGCTTCTGTATTCAAAGCCTCCAAGAAAAATAGGAGTTGGGTTCAGGCTATGGTAGAGCTCAAAAAAGATTTTGAAAATCAAGTATGATAGATAGAGAAAAGATTGGGAAGAGAAATGAGAGGGGATTCAGGAAAAACATGAACACCAAGTCAGCAGCTTAATCAAGGAGATCCAAAAAATACTGAAGAAAATGACATTCTAAAAAAACCATTAAGGTCAATGGAAAAAGAAGTCCAAAAAGTTAATGAGGAGAATAATGCCTTAAAAAGCAAAATTGGCCAGATGGAAAAGGAGATAAGAAAGCTCTCTGAAGAACATGACTCCTTCAAGTGTAGAATGGATCTAAAGGAAGCTGATGACTTTGCGAGGAATCAAGAAACAATAAAACAAAACCAAAAGAATGAAAAATTAAAAGAAAATATGAAATATTTCATTGAAAAAGCAACTGACCTGGAAAACAGATCCAGAAGAGACAATTTAAAAATTATTGGCCTAGCTGAAAGGCATGATCATGAACTTTG
Organism: Macrotis lagotis; assembly: GCF_037893015.1. NCBI lineage: Eukaryota > Metazoa > Chordata > Mammalia > Peramelemorphia > Peramelidae > Macrotis > Macrotis lagotis. Next base: position 285,325,773 of record NC_133659.1, read on the forward strand.
ACTTCATTTTTAAAGAATTTCTACAGGAAAATTTCCCTGATATTCTAGAAGCAAAGGGAAAAATAGAAATTGAGAGAATCCATTGATCTCTTGTGGAAAGAGATATAAAATAATCTTCAGGAATATTATAGCCAAGTTTCAGAACTCGCAAGTCAAAGAAAAAATATTACAATCAGCCAGAAGGAAACAATTCAAATATTGTGGTGCTACAGTCAGGATCACACAGGACTTAGCAGTAGCCACATTAAGGGCCTTGTAGGGCTTGAAATATGATATTCCAGAAGGCAAAAGAGCTTGAAATGCAACTGAGAATCAGTTACCCAGAAAAACTGAACTTCCTCTTCCAGGGGAAAAGATGGGCATTCCATGAAACAGGGGAATTTCAAATGTTCTTGTTGAAATGACCAGAGCTGAACAGAAAATTTGATCTTCAAGTACAGGACTCAGGTAAAGTATAGAGAGGGTAGATGAGAAGGGTAAATTATGAGAGATTTAATGATGATGAACTGCATGTATTCTTGCATGGAAAAATGATACTGATAAGTCATATTAACTTTCTCATTTATTAGAGAAGTTAGAAGGAGCATATATAGACATGGCCAGGAGAGAGTTGAATTTGAAGGTATAATATATTGTAAAAATAGAGTCAATGGGTGAAAAGGAACTGTACTGGGAGAAAGGGAAAGAAGAGATATTTTATGAAAAAAGCCAAGAAAAAGCCAAGAAAAAGCCTTCATTCTCATCAGAAATGACCAAGAGAGGAAACAACATACATACTTAACAGGGTATAGAAATCTAGAGGAAAAAGGAGAGAAAGGGGATGAGAGAAAGGAGATGGTGGGAGGGGGGATATGGGTGATAGAAAAGAGGGTGGATCATAGGAGAGGATAGTCATATAATACATTATCTTTTTTTACTTTTTTCAAGATGGCTGGGACCACAGGGCTGGTTGGTTGCTGGGTCTCTGGGGTGGGATGTGGGCTTGGGGTCTCTTGGATCCAGGGCTGGTGCTCTATCTGCTGCACCACATGGTTGCCCCACAGCACACTTTTGAAGAGGGAAAGAGTGAAAGGAGAGAGAAAACATATTAAATGGTAGTGGGGAGGAATGGATTGAGGGAATTTCAAGTAACTTCTTTGATGGACTTATGATAATGTGATCCACCCCAGAGACAGAGCTGATGGTATCTGAACACAGACTGAAGTACATTTTTTCCCTCTTTCTTTCACTTTGTTTTTCATGAGTTTTTTTTTAAATTTTTGTGGGGGAGAGGGGAAATTATGTTTACTCTTGCAAGACTATTTTAGTAATATGTAAATAAATAAATAAAAATGTAAATTGAAATAAAAAAGAAAAAAGAAATAAATAAAAACTGCAATTAAGAAACATTTAGCACGATAAATAATAATGTAATATGATGTAATGAAACATACTGATATGATATGACATGACATTGAAAAGGCCTGGTATAGCATAGCACAACGTAATATAACATGTATTGTAATATAACATAATTCACATTATGATTAATATAAGGTAGTATAATATAGCATAATAGTATGAGTAACTCATTTGCTAAGTGAGGAAATTGTAGGAATTGAGTGAACCCTATTGAATCCATCTTGTGATTCAAATCTTGATTTAACTAAATTTTCAATTAGGAGCCCAATTTCTGTCTTGTATGAAAACTTTATTCAACTTTGAGAATTGTGAGAAAATTATGGCATTATTTAAATCTACTCCTGTGTAGTTGGGAAGCTAGACCACCTATACAGTTGCTTAGGTGGCCTGTTAACTAAGGACTTTGGCTAACCAGAAATAAACTCAGATATGAGTATTGATGAAAGGAGTTTTACCTTAATTATACATTCTTCACTGTATTTAAAAGTTTTTCCTAGTTCATGTTCATTCTTTCCATGACACTGTCTATCCATCTCACTCTGATGTCTCTTTTCCTTTTGCCGTCAATATTACCCAACATCAGGATCTTTTTCAATGAATTCTGTCTTCTCATTTTGTAACCAAAGTATTTGATCTTCAGCTTCAGTATTTGATCTTCCAGTGAATATTCTGAATTAATTTATTTAATTATTGACTTATTTAATCTTCTTCCTGTTAGTGAACAAATCAAGTGTCAATTTTGCAGCCCTAACCTTTTATTATGTCATAAGTCTTAGAGTCATATGCTGCAACTAGAATGACCATAGCTTTGATTACATGGATCTTTTTCAGAAAGGTGATAGTTCTGCTTTTTGGGATGTGACCCAGATTTTCAATATTCTATGGTCCATGGAGGTCACAAAAAGTTGGACATGATTGAAAAACTGAACAACAAAAACAATAACAAAAATGATTCTTATATCTTTTTCTGAAAACTGTGCTGACCCTGTATTAGTCAATAACTGTTTCCATATTCTTTTGATTGAATAAAGAAGGTTGGAGACTGGACTTCTTCCTTTTTTGATTTCAAGGAATTGTGTCTATTTTTGCTCTTCCTCTCAACCTGTAAAGTCCCTAATCATTTTATTCCAATTAGAAATCAGATTTTTTCTTTTAAATAATTGGTTTTATTTTAGCAATTGTTTTTAATGCAAAAGATTGTCTCCTCCTCTATTTGGGGGTACACTGCCAATTTGTGAAGTTCTAGTAAAGATTTTTCATGCCATTACCATATATTACCTAACAAAATCATATTTTCAGAAAGGTAAATCATTTTTTCCCAGAGTCATTTTATTTTACACCTTCCATATAAACCCCAGTTTAGTGACCCTTATTCCTCTTTGAACTTTACACTGCAGCTCTAGGCAACTCCCTAAGATGATAAGTTATATAAAATGTGATAAACTACAATGATAAATGAAGTTTCATCCATGAAGTTTTCTATACCAATGAAATAAAAAATTCAGTGATCACTGTTTATATGCTGAAAATGTTGAAAATAGATTTACACATGGGCAATAATACAAATTTTGTTGAAGTTTTAGAATTTTATTTAAAAAATTCCACCAATATAATAATATCAGAAATGATATATAGGAATGTAGAATTTTTCAGGGAGATGCTTTAGACTTGATGTGACTGTATATCATTAAACTTATCATTACCATTCCTGAATAGAAGTGAATATATTTTTAAGTGAAAGAGACTCTGAGCTTTAGAAGCCAAATTAAATTAATGAGTAAAGGCAATACTTTGAAATACCTGATCTTCTCTGGGTAATTTTCACTGATCATAAAATCATCAAGAAAAATAATGTTAAATATTTTTCAAGATTCATTGCTCTACACTAAAGAAATAAAAGGTACAGGAATGATAGGAATGATAAGGATTATAATGAAGAGAAAGAGGGGGGAGGAAGAGGAAGAGGAAGAGGAAAAGGATGATAATGATGAAATCAAAATTTAATTAGTAGAAAAAGTTATTTCAAGTGTAATATTGGTCTCAATATTTACCCTTGGTAGGCCAAACTGGACAATAATAGTAATCTGTGCAATGTAAAGTAAATGCAGGATTCAACATAACATTCATTTGTCAAAAAAGAGAGAATTGATTAATAGATTTTCTCAGATCACTGGTTAAATAAACAGAGTAAAATTTACAGAAATATTTTTTAGAATAGACTGCCCTTCACAAGGCAAGAGTAAAGATTGTTAACAGTTGGACATTACTACTTAAGTGTTCTCTGGACAGAGCCTATGAAACAGGATCCAAAAGTGAATTCACAACTTGAATAATAGCCACATAAACTCAATCATTAAACCAATGGTGGTATCATAAAAAGTGCTTTATTGACATGGGTGGTCTTTATGATTTGATTCAAGATAAGGTCATTTACCTCCAGAAGTTATAGAAAAGTTATCCTCATAGAGCCCAATTTAGCAGCTGATGGAAATTACAGAACGAAGTGGTCAATTCTTTGTAACATAGAATCACAGGTTGGAAAATTTTAGCAAATAGTAAGAAAGCCATTATCTGGTGGTAAGAATTACACACAAGAAACTCACTATCCCTTGTAAACTAATAAATGACAAATCCCTATACTATATATAAAATTCCTAAAGTATCCTTGAGAATTTGGCAATAAACTAACCAGGAACCTTAGTATCATTATATTCAGAACTGTTGCACAAATTTGCTCCAGCATAAAATTGATTCATAAAAATTTATGAGCAATATTTTTATTTATATTGATATACTGAACACTCATAATCCCTAAACATGAAATGAAAATCTTCTTAAAATAAGGAAACCTAGGGTAAAAATGGAAAATAATGTGGGAACAAACTTCTTGTCTGATACTAGTGTTGTGCTCAAGATACTTTCATTGAATCTACTAAAGATGAACTTATATCTCAATCCTCTCATTCAATTTCAAATATAATTATTTTATCCACCTATACAAAAACCCAAAGAATACTTCAAATAAAGGAATAATAGTATAGTTATTTATCATCTTACCTTTTTCTGAACTAAATGCTTATTATGAAATAATATTGTATTTCTCCCCGCCTAACATTGCCAAAATGATCATTTGTGGGAAGTTTAGTTCCATTCCTTCCTGGAAGCATAGCCCCTACATAGATGGCCTCTTAAGCTCCTTCACTGTAATGTTTTTCAAGGGAAAATTTCAGGCAATTCCAGTTACAGGAAAAAGGAAAATGAATTTTCATTTTAAAAACAATTTGAAATTGTATCAAAAGAAAAAGAAATGACTTCTGGCCAAGATGGCAGAGAGAAGATAGGCAGAGTTCTAAAGTCTCCTTATCTTCCCTTATAAGTAATATGAAACAAACCTCTTAACAGAAATCTGATCGACAAAACCCAGAAAGAAAAGACAGGAGAAGAACATCCACCTCAGGATCTGTCCCCTGAGATCATGAGTGAGTCCTGGTACAGAGGGCGGCCTCTGTCAGGAGCAGAACTTGGAAGCCTGTACAGTCACTGATTAGCCTGATCAGCAGCAGGGCTGGAGACTGGGAGCCTGAGGGCCTGAGAACTGGACCAGCTTGATCAGTGGTGGGACTAGAGCCTGGCAGACCTCAGGGGGCTTGGGTTAACTATGGAGCAGAGGCATCAGTGGCAGGGCTGGAGGGAGAGTTCCTGAGCAGGAGAGTTGCAGAGACATCCCTGAGCCCCTCTGGTCAGGAGGAACTCAGAGTCCACACCTCCATTTCAGCTGAAGCCTTTTCCCAGAACAAACACAATTACAGACTACTTGGCCTAGCAGCAGAACCACCTCAACTGACAATAGGGCGTGATGACCTCACCCCAGGGTATAGCCCATTATTGATCAAAGACAGAAGTATTTACCAGTTTCAATCACTCCCTCTAGGCCAAGGGAGAGGGCCTCAATCAAGGTCACAGACACTCCAGAGAAAGCAACAAGCACCTCCTACTGGCCAGCTAGAAATATTACACTCAGTGAGCAAAACTTCTAGCACAACCTACTGGCAACCCAGAGATATTATACTCTGTAATGAGTAATGCCTTTACCAGTCCTGACACCAAAGCCCTGTGAACCAGTCCCTCCTCAACATAAGTTTTTAGGATAATGAAGAAAGGCCAGCTCAAAGGAGGGTCTATAGAAAAATTCTTGTAAGGAAAAGACACTAACTCAGAGAGACCTAGAACCTCTGAGGAGAATATGACCAGCTCTCCAGCACAGAAAGACTTCCTTGAAGAAATAAGGAAGGAGTTTAAAAATCAATTGGAAAATTTGGAAAAAATTTGGAAGAGAAAATTAACACCTGAAACAAGAAAAAAATCTCTCAAAACCTCAATTGGTCAAATGGAAAACTCTTACACAAATAGAATTGCAAAGGAGTTGCAACAGGTAAATGAAAAAAATTCTCTTAAAAAAAGAATGGAGTCTGTGGAAATAATGACTTTATGAGACAGCAAGAGTCTGTTAAACAAAACCAAATAATAGAAAAAATAGAAGAAAATGTAAAATACCTCATCAGCAAAACTACTGACCTTGAGAAGGGAAAACCTGAGAATTATAGGCCTTCCTGAAAACATTGAAGAGAAAAAAAAGCCTGGACTTAATATTATAGGATTTAGTGATGGAAAATTGCCCTGATATCATGGAACCAGAGGGCAAAGTAGTTATTGAAAAAATAAATCAATCGCCTCCAGAAAGTGATCCTAAAATGAAAACACCAAGGAATGTTGTAGACAAATTCCAGAACTATAAGATAAAAGAGAAAATTCTGCAAGCAGCCAGAAAGAAACAATTTAAATACCAACGTGCCACAGTAAGGATTATGCAGGACCTGGCTGCATCAACATTAAGGGATCAAAGGGCATGGATTGAGATATTCTGAAGAGCAAGGGGGTTTGGAATGCAGCCAAGAATTCACTGTCCAGCAAAGCTAAGCCTTCTTTTTCGGGGGAAATGATGGACATTTAATGAAATGGAAGACTTCCAACAATTCCTGATAAAAAAACAGAGTCAAATAGAAAATTTGGACATCAAACAGGAGGTTCAAGAGACACATAAAAAGGTAAAAAAAAAGGAAGGGTAAAAAAAAACTGTTTTCCAATAAGATGAAACTGACTATATCCCATGGGAAAAAGATTATCATAACTCTTGAGAACTCTAACTCTATCAGAGAGAATATATACTTAGCCAGAAGTGATGGATACTCGTGAATTAGCCATGAGAATGCTACCCAATGGGAAACTGGCTATATCCCTACTCTGGAGAAAGACTCTAATAACTCTCAAGAATTGTAATTCTATTAGAGAGATATACTTAGCCAGAAGTGATGGATACTCAGGATTTTCTATGACTGAGATAGAATAATTTAAAAACACTTCATCCTTAAAAAGGTGGGCAGGAAAGCGACAGGAGGTGGGAGGGGATTGAATGTGGGTAAATCTCATTACATTAAGAGGTACAAAAGACCTACTGTAATAAAGGGGAAGAAGGGAGGAGATGAGAAACACCTGAATCTTCCTCTCATCAGACTTGGCTTAAAGTTAACTTACACACACACTCAGTTAACTTAAAAAAAATCTTACCTTTCAAATTTTAAAAGGGGAAAAGGGGAGGGGGGACAGAGACAGGGAAGGGGAGAGAGAAAAAAAGGGGAATTAACAGAAGGAAGGCAAGGGAAAAGGGGAAAAGGGATAGGGGAAAGAAAGGAGAGGGGATTTGGATATAGGAGGGCAAACACACTAAAAGTGGTGGTATTCAGAAAGAAAATACCGAGGAATATGGATAAAGGGGGAAAAAGGGGAAAAATACAAACAGAGGGAAGATATCATGGAAGGCAACAAAGAGTTAGTAATTATAACTTTGAATGTGAATGGGCTTAACTCTCCCTTAAAAATGTAAGAAAATATCAGACTGGATTAAAAACCAGCATCCTACAATATGCTGCTTATAAGAAACTCATTTGAAGCAGGAAGATACACATAGAGTAAAGGTAAAAGGTTGGAGCAAACTGTATTTTGCTTCAGCTGAAGTGAAAAAAACAGGGGGCAGCAATCCTTATCTCAGAGAAAGGAGCTGCAAAAATAGATAGCTTTAAAAGAGACAAGGAAGGAAACTTTATCCTTCTAAAAGGTACCATAGACAATAAAGTGGTTTCAATAATGAATATATATGCACCAAATGGTACAGCATCCAGATTCTGAGAGGAGAAGCTGAAAGAACTACAGGAGGACATAGATAACAAAAGGTTACTAGTGGGAGACCTCCCACTCTCAGATTTAGATAAATCGAATCATAAAATAAACAAGAAAGAAGTTAAGGAGGTAAATAGATTGTTAGAAAACCTAGATATGACATATTTATGAAGGAAATTAAATGGGGATAGAAAGGAATATACTTTTTTTCTGCAGTACATGGTACTTACACAAAATTTGACCATGTACTAGGACATAAAAAAACCTAATGATCAATGGTAGAAAGGCAGAAATAGTGGATATATTTTTCTCAGAACATAATGCAACAAAAATCATATGCAATATTGGACCAGGGAGAAATAGACCCATAATTAATTGGAAACTGAATAATCTCATTTTAAAGAAAAAGTGGATCAATCAACAAATTATAGGAAGAATCAAATATTTTATCCTAGATAATGACAATAATGAAACAACATACCCAAACCTATGGGATTCACTCAAAGTGGCTGTCAGAGAATATATTATATCCTTAAATGCTTACATGAATAAATTAGAGAAAGAGAAAAATCAATGAACTAAATATGCAGCTAAAAAATTAGAGAAAGAACAAATTAAAACCTGCCAATTAAACACCAAATTAGAAATTCTAAAAATTAAAGGAGAAATCAAAAGCAAAAAAAACCTATTGAATTAATAAATAATATGAAAAAACCAACAAAATTATTATACCTCTGGTCAATTTGATTAAAAAAAGAAAGAAGAAAACCAAATTGCTAGTGTCATAAATGAAAGAGGTGAACTTACCACCAATGAGGAGGAAATTAAATTAATAATTTGGAATTATTTTGCCCAACTCTGCCAATAGATTTGACAATCTAAGTGAAATGGATGAATACTTTCAAAAATATAAGTTTCCCAGGTCAAATGAAGGGGAGATTAAATACCTAAACAACCCTATCTCAGAAAAAGAAATTCAACAAGTCCCTAAGAAAAAAAATTTCCAGGGCTTGATGGATTCACAAGTCAATTCTACCAAATATTTAAGGAACAACTGGTTCCAATTCTATATAAACTCTTTGGAAAAATAGGGAAAGACAGAACTCTGCCTGATTCTTTATATGACACCAATATGGTGTCAATACCTAAACCAGGAAGAATTAAAACAAAGAAAAAATACATAGACCTATCTCCCTGATTAATATAGATGTAAAAATCTTATATAAAATCTTAGCAAAATGATTGCAACAAGTTATCACTAGGATAAGACATTATGATTAAGTAAGATTTATCCCAGGAATGCAGGGTTGGTTCAATATTAGGAAAACAGTATAATTAATTATATCAACAACAAACCTATCAGAAATCATATGATTATATCAATAGATGCTGAAAAAGCTTTTGACAAATTACAGCAACCATTGCTACTAGAAACACTAGAGTGTAGGAATAAAAGTATTGCTCCTTAGAATAATAAGCAGTATCTATCTGAAACCATCAACAAGCATTATATTCAATGGGGAGAGGCTAGAGGCATTCCCAATAAGATCAGGGGTGAAAAAAGGATGCCCATTATCACCACTACTATTCAGTATTGGATAAGAAATGTTGGCTTCAGCAATGAGTAGAAAAAGAAATTGAAGGAATTAGAATTGGGAAGGAAGAGACAAAACTCTCACTCTTTGAAGATGACATGATTGTACACCTAGAGAATGCCAAGAAATCATCAAAAAACTACTGGAAACAATTATCAAAGTTGCAGGATATAAAATAAACCCTCATAAATCTTCAACTTTTCTATATATGACTAGCAAGATACAGCAGGAAGAACTAGAAAGAAAAATTCCATTCAAAGTAACCTCAGACAATATAAAATACCTGGGAATCTACCTGCCTAGGCAGACTCAAAAACTTTTTGAAAACAATCACAAAACACTTCTCACACGAAATCAGATTTAAATAACTGGGCAAATGTCAACTTTTCATGGATAGGTTGAGCTAATATAATAAAAATGACAATTCTACCAAAACTAAACTACCTGTTTAGTGTTGTACCAATCAAAATTACAAAAAAATTACTTTAATGAGTTAGAAAAAGTGGTAAGTAAATTCATATGGAGAAAAAAAAGTCAAGAATTTCCAGGGATTCAATGAAAAAAATGCAACAGAACCTGGCTTAATCCTACCAGATCTAAAATTGTATTATAAAGCATCAGCCATCAAAACTGTCTGGTATTGGCTAAGAAATAGAGTGGTGGACCAGTGGAATAGACTAGGTGCAATAGCAGGAAACAATTATAGTAATCTCCTGTTTGATAAACCCAAAGAGTCCAACTATTGGGATAAAAACTCTCTCTTCGATAAAAACTGCTGGGAAAATTGGAAGTTAGTATGGAAGAAACCTAGATTAGACCAACACCTCACACCCTATACCAAAATAAGATCAAAATGGATACAGGATTTAAACATAAAAAACAATATTATAAACAAATTAGAAGATCAAGGAGTAGTTTACCTGTCAGATCTATGGAAAGGGAAGTAGTTTATGACTAATGAAGAGATGGAGAACATCACAAAAACAAACTAAATGATTTTGATTACGTTAAATTAAAAAGCTTTTGCACAGACAAAACCATTGTAACCAAGATCAAAAGAAATGTAGTGAACTGGGAATCAATCTTTACAACTAGTATTTCTGACAAAGGACTCATTTCTAAAATATACAGAGAACTGAGTCAAATTATTTTTTTAAAAAGCCATTCCCCAATTGAAAAATAGTCAAAGGATATGAAAAGGCAATTTACAGAGGAGGAGATCAAAGCTATCCATAGTCATATGAAAAATTGCTCTAAATTATTACTTATTAGAGAAATGAAAATTAAAGCATCTCTGAGGTACTACCTCACACCTCTCAGGCTGGTGGATATAACCAGAAAGGAGAATGATCATTGTTGGAAGGGTTGTGGGAAATCTGGGACACTAATATATTGTTGGTGGAGCCTTTCTGGAATGCAGTCTTGAATTATGCCCAAAGGGCAACAAAAATGGGCATACCCCTTTGACCCAGCAATCCAGCAGTAGCTGGGCCTGTATCCTGAAGAGATGATAAAAAAGGGTAAAAACATCACTTGTGCAAAAATATTTATAGCAGCCTTGTCTGTGCTGGCAAAGCATTGAAAATCAAGTAAATGTCCTTCAATTGGAGAATAGTTTAGCAAACTGTGGTACATGTAGATCATGGAACACTATTGTTCTATTAGAAACCAGCAGGGATGCGAATTCAGGGAAGCCTGGAGGGATTTGCATGAACTGATGCTGAGCGAGATAAGCAGAACCAGAAAAACAATGTTATACCCTAACAGCAACATGCGGGTGATGATCAAACTTGATGGACTTGCTCATTCCATAAGTGCAACATTCAGGTACCATTTGGGGCTATCTGCAATGGAGAATACCATCTGTATCCACAGAAAGAACTGTGGAGTTTGAACAAAGACCAAGGACTATTACCTTTAATTTAGGGGGGAAAACTTGATATATTATTGTCTGATCTTGCTATCTCTTTTACTTTATGTTTCCTCCTTAAGGATGTGATTTCTCTCTCATTACATTCAGTTTGGATCAATGTATGCCATGGAAACAATGTAAATAAAGACTGGCAAATTGCCTTCTGTGGGGGGTAGGGGGAGGGAATTAAGATTAGGGGAAAAATTGTAAAACTCAAAATAAATAAAATCTTAAAAAAAGAAAAAGAAAAGTGCAAATAGCAAAGGATCAGAAAACAATGATCTAAATATTGATTCTTAAAAAGTTACTAGTTAGGGGTGGCTAGGCGGCGCAGTAGATAAAGCACTGGCCCTGGAGTCAGGAGTACTTGGGTTCAAATCCGGTCTCACACACTTAATAATTACCTAGCTGTGTGGCCTTGGGCAAGCCACTTAACCCCATTTGCCTTGCAAAAACCTAAAAAAAAATGTTACTAGTTGTTTATCTTGGGACAAATTATCTAATCTCTTTAGGTTCACGACCTTCATGGTGAATAGCAAAAGCCACATTTCATTGATGGTGACACAGGAAGTTTAAAAGAATTAAATGAGATTCTGTGTGGAAAGTAACTTCAGAGTAATGTTAAAAAAATGGCAGAGATCCTCATTCTCATAATAAATATTATACTTGTCATTATTCTCATTAGTATTTCATTTAGGTCATTTCAATATGTTTTTCATATAGGAAAATTTTGATGATATATTTTTTATGGTTTAGTATGAATTCTAAAATGAGAAGCTACTGATTTTTATAATCAAATACTATTTCTTTTCTTTGGCATATGTACATGTGTTGTGAAGAGAAGAAGCATTAAAAGCAAAGGAAAAAGATTGCTCCCTTGGATAAAGGGAGTTTTAGTTTGTATTTTATGAGCAATTAAACAAGTCAGCTAGATAGAGAATTGGTTTAAGTTTCTTGAAAAATTTAAATTAAGCTATTTTATGTTTTCTCTTCTTTCTCTACCTCTCTAAAACCAGTTCCCTCTCAGCTGAGGTTTTACCTCTAATTACCTGCAAAAATTGAGGGTTCTTACTGAAACCATTCATCTTAACTTTACTTTAGTTTACAACTTCTGTTTTGTCTGAAAATCTTTTTTAAAAATTTATTTATTTATTTATTTGGTTTTTTGTAAAGCAATGGGGTTAAGTGACTTGCCCAAGGTCACACAACTAAGAAATTATTATGTGTCTAAGGCCAGATTTGGACTCAGGTCTCCTGATTCCAGGGCTGGAGCTCAATCACTGTGCCATGTAGCTACCCCGTCTCAGAATTTTTTGCTGTCATTCCCTACTATTTCCTCCTTTTCTCTTGCCTCTGATGAAAAAAATCAACCTATTTATAAATATCTCAATCTTGACCCTTCCTCACTTCTTTAACAGATTGTACTGTAATCTACCTTTCCATTCCAGTCTTCAATATTTCCTTGTATGTTGGTTCCTCCTTTGCCACTTATAAATATGTCCAAGTTTCTCTCTCTCTCTCTCTCTCTCTCTCTCTCTCTCTCTCTCTCACACACACACACACACACACACACACACGTGTGTGTGTGTGTGCATATGCATAAATAATAATAACAGGTTAGATGATTCAGTGGATAGAGTTCTAGCAATGGGGTCAGGAAGACTAATTTTCTTGATAGACTCACATACTTACTGTGTGAATCTAGGGAAGTCATTTAACACTATTTTCCTTAAATTCCTCTTTTATTAAATGATCTAGACAAGGAAATTGCAACCTATTCTAGTAGCTCTGTCAACAAAATCTCAAAAGAGGTTATGTAGATTCAAACATGAGTGAAAAACTATTGAAAAGCAAAAATTCACATAAATATGCTTATGCATGCTTATGTACATATTCAGTCTATTGGATTTTCTTATTTTAATATTTTATTTGTTTTCCAATTATATACAATAATAGTTTCTACCTATCATTTTTTTGGTAAGGATTTGAATTTTACAATTTTCCCCCCAACCTCCCCTTCCTCCCTCCTCCCATCCCCCTACTGAAGGTGGTCTGATAATCTTTGTATTACTTCCATGTTATACATTGATCAAAATGTTGGTGAGAGAAAAAACATCCTTGAGGAAAAAATAAAATATTAGAGATAGCATAATTATGTAGTACATAAGACAACTTTTAAAAAATTGAATGTAATAGACTTTGGTCTTTGTTTTAACTTCACAGTTCTTTCTCTGAATACAAATGGTATTCTCTATTGCAGATACCCTAAAATTGTCCCTGATAATTATACTGATGGAATGAGCAAGTCCATTAAGGGTGATCATCACCCCCATGTTACTGTTTGGGTATACAATGTTCTTCTGGTTCTATTTATCTCACTCAGTATCAGTTCATACAAGTCTTTCCAGGTTTCTCTGAATTCCCATCCTTCCTGGTTTCTAATAGAACAATAGTTTTCCATAACATACATATTCCATAATTTTTTCAGCCATTCCCCCAACTGATGTACATTCACTCAATTTCCAATTCTTTGCTACCACAGAGTTGTTATGAATATTTTTGTACAAATAATGTTTTTACCCTTTTTCTTGATCTCTTCAGGGTATAGATGCAGTAGTGGTATTGCTAGATCAAAGGCTATGCACATTTTTTTTGCCCTTTGGGCAATGAAGCCAGAAAGGCTGGATGAGTTCACAGCTCCACCAACAATGCATTAGTATCCCAGATTTCCCACATCCCTTAACATTGCTCATTGTCCTTTCTGGTCATATTAGCCAATCTGAGAGTTATGAGGTGGTACCTCAGAGAAGCTTTAATTTGCATTTCTCTAATAAGTAATGATTTAGAGCAATGTTTCATATGACTATGGACTGCTTTGATCTCCTCATCTATAATTTGCCTTTGCATATTCTTTGACCATTTGTCAAATTGGGGGGGGGATGGCTTTTGTTTTTTATATATTTGACTCAGTTCTCTATATATTTTAGAAATGAATCCTTTCTCAGAAATACTAGTTTTAGGGGCAGCTATGTGGTGCAGTGGATAGAGCACTGGATCTGGAGTCAGGAGGACCTGAGTTCAAATCCGGCCTTAGACACTAATAATTACTTAGCTGTGTGACCTTCAGCAAGTCACTTAACCCCATTGCCTTGCCAAAAAAAAAAAAGTAATACTACTTGTAATAATTGTTTCTTAATTCACTATATTTCTTTTGCTCTTGGTTACAATGGTTTTGTCTGCGCAAAAGTTTTTTTTTATTTAATGTAATCAAAATTATCTAGTTTGTTTTTAATGGTGTTTTCTATCTTTTCCTTGGTTATAAATTGCTTCCCTTTCCATTGATCTGAGAGGTAAACCATTCCTTCATCTCCTAGTTTTCTTATAATATTGACTTTTAGGTCTAAATCTTGCACCCATTTTGATCTTATCTTGGGTTGAGTGTGAGATGTTGGTGTAATCCAAATTTCTGCCATACTAACTTCCAATTTTCCCAACAAAGAGAGAGAGCTTTTATTCCAGAAGTTGAACTCTTTGGGTTTATCAAACTGCAGGTTATTATAATCATTGCCAGCTGTCTCTTTTGCACCTAGTCTACTGATTCACCGCTTAGTACCAGTTTTGATGACTGATGCTTTATAATATAATTTTAGATCTGGTAAGGCTAAACCATCTTCTTTTGAACTTTTTTTCATTACATTCCTGGATATTCTTGACCTTTTTGTTTCTCCATATGAATTTAGTTACTTTTATGTAGCTCATTAAAGTAATTTTTGCAAGTTTGATTGGTAAGGCACTAAATAAGTAGTTTAATTTAGGTAAAATTGTCATTTTTATTGCATTAGCTCTACATTTGATATTTGCCAAGTTATTTAAATCTGATTTTATTTGTGTGAAAAATGTTTTATAGCTGTTTTCCTAGAGTTTCTGAGTCTGCTTTGACAGGTAGATTCATAAGTACTTGATATTGTCTGAAGTTACTTTAAATGAGATTTCTCTTTCTAGCTCTTGCTGCTGCTTCTTGCTAGTCATATATACAAATGGGGAGGATTTATGTGGGTTTATTTTTATATCCTGTGACTTTGTTGAAGTTGCTAATTGTTTCAAGTAGTTTTTTAGATGTTTTTCTTGATTCTCTAGGTATACCAAAAGCAATATTCTAAAAAAGAGAACCATAATATTATTTTTTAGACTTTCAGACATCCAATACACAGAAAAAATTTAAGAATCTCTGCACTAGTGCCTACCACCTAGATCATACCTTTCTTTCTCAGTGAAAAGTTTAGGATTTCTTTTCCTCTTCCTTATCTTTTCTTCTTCTTCTTCTTCTTCTTCTTTCTCTTTAACATTTAATTAATTAATTAATTTTCACATTCTTACAATAGCCTTGTTACACATCTAAATATAATCTTCCTCTCCGCACAAAGATAGAGAAACCTCAAGAAAAACAAAGTGTATTTCAGTCTGTATTCAGGGATCATCAGTTCTTTCTCTGGTAAGGATTGTACTCTTTATCATGTCTATCAGAGAAGTTGCTTCAATATTTTTTTCTATCATTGCTATGCATAGCTTTATTTCTCTCCATTCTATTCCTCTGCACCTCCCATTTATTCTATTCTCACTTTTCTTTCAACCAGTCCTTCCTCAAAATTGTGTTGTTTCTGACTACCTTCTCCCACGATCTTCCCTTTCTTTTATCACCTACACCCTCCCCTCCCCTTCCCCTTTCTCCTATCCCTTTCCTTTCCCTTTTCCTCTAGGCTAAGTTTCTCTCCCCTATTGAGTAAATATTTCATGTCCCCTCTGAGTCACTTAGGATGAGAATAAAGACTCACTCATTTCCCTTCCCCCTCCCCCCTCCACTCCACTGAAATTTTTTTGCCTCTTTTACATGAAATATCTTAGACCATTTTCCCTCTCCTTTCCCTTTGATCCAGCATACTTGCCCATTGACTCCATTGTTATAAAATATTATACCTTTATATTCAATTCCCTCTTGTGCCTTATCTATATATGCTCCTTCTAAATGCTCCAATAAATGAGAAGGTTCTTATGAACTATCAGTATCATCTTCTCATGCAGGAATACATGCAGTTCAACATCATTAAATCCCACATAATTTACTCTTCCCATCTACTCTATGTTTTACCTGAGTTCTGTACTTGAAGATCAAACTTTCTGTTCATCCCTGTTCATTTTAAAAGGAAAGTTTGAAAGTCCCCCATTTCATTGAATGTCTGTCTTTTGCCCTGAAAGAGGCTATTCAGTTTTCTGAGTAGTTGATTCCTAATTGTAATACTAGCTCTTTTGTCTCAGAATATTATATTTCAATCTCTGTGAACTCTTAATGTAGATGATGCTAAATCCTGTGAAATCCTGACTGTAGTTCCACGATATTTGAATTTATTTCTTAATGATTGCTTCTAATATTTTCTCTTTGACTTGGGAGTTCTGAAATTTGTCTATAATTCCTGAGAGTTTTTATTTTGAGATCTCATTTGGGTGGTGATTAGTAGATTCCTCAATTTCTATTTTATCCTCTGCTTCTAGGATATCAGTGCAATTTTCCTGGATAATTTCTTTAAAAATGAAATCTAGGGGGTGGCTAGGTGGTACAGTGGATAGAGCACCAGCCCTGGAGTCAGGAGTACCTGAGTTCAAATCTGGC
This sequence comes from Macrotis lagotis, assembly GCF_037893015.1. Lineage (NCBI taxonomy): Eukaryota > Metazoa > Chordata > Mammalia > Peramelemorphia > Peramelidae > Macrotis > Macrotis lagotis. Next base: position 285,342,580 of record NC_133659.1, read on the forward strand.
CTCAGACACTTAAATAATTACCTAGCTGTGTGGTCTTGGACAAGCCACTTAACCCCATTGCCTTGCAAAAAAAACTAAAGAAAAAAATGAAATCTAGACTCTTTTTCCTGGTCATGACTCTCAGGTAAGCCAATAATTTTTAAATTATCTCTTCTGGATCTGTTTTCTAGGTTAGTTGTTTTTCCAATCAGATAGTTCACATTTTATTCTAGTTTTTCCATTCTTTTGGTTTTGTTTTATTGATTCTTTATTTCTCATAACTTCATCAGCTTCCTTTAGCTCCATTCTAAAATTAGAATAATTATTTCCTCAGTGAATGTTTTAAATTTCCTTTTCCATCTGACCAATTCTGATTTTTAAGGCATTCTTCTCCTTATTGGACTACTTTTTCCTCATTTTGGACTACTTTTTCCATTTGACTTATACTTATTGACCAACTGGAATAAGAAACACAAAAGTTAACTGAAGAAAATAAAACCCTAAAAATTAGAATTGAACAAATAGAAACCAATCAATCTAGAAGACTATAAGATTCAATCAAACAAAATAAAAAGGCTGAACAAGTTGAAGAAAATGTAAAATAAGTTTTCTTGGAAAAACAATCTGGAAAAAACATCCAAGAGAGATAATTTATGAATCACTGGACTACTAGAAAATCTAGATCAAAAAGAACCCGAAAGATATCTTACAGGACATTATCAGGGAAAACTGTCCAAATCTGCTAGAACAAGAAGACAAAATAACCATTGAAAGAATATGCAGAACTCTTCCAGAAAGAGATCCCAAGATAAAAACTCCTAGAGTTATTATAGCCAAATTCAAGAATTCTCAAATATAGGAGAAAATACTGCAAGCAGCAAAAAAGAAACAATTTAAATAGAAAGGAAACACAATCAAACTTACACAAGATTTATCAGTTTCAACACTGAAGGACCAGAGGATCATATATTGGAGGGCAAAGGACCTGGGATTACAACCAGGAATTTTCTATCTAGTAAAATTCAGCATATACTGTCAGGGAAAAAGATAGTAGTATTATCTAAAACCATCAACAAATGTTATATGTAATGGGGATAAACTTGGAGCATTTACAACAAGATTCAGGGTGGAACAAGGATACCCATTATCACTATTACTATTCAATATGGAATTAGAAATGCTAGCTGTAGCAATAAGAGAAGAAAAGGAAATTGAAGGAATAAGAATTGACAATGAGGAAGCAAAGTTTTGACTCTTTGCAAATGATATGATGGTATACTTGGAGATCCCAAGAAAATCATCCCAAAAAAACTCCTCCTTGAGGGTTGGCTAGGTGGCTCAGTGGAGTCTCCTGGAGTCAGGAGTACCTGAGTTCAAATCCGACCTCAGACACTTAATAATTACCTAGCTGTGTGGCCTGGCCTTGGGCAAGCCACTTAACCCCATTTGCATTGCAAAATCCTAAAAAAAAATCCTTGAAACAATTAACAAATTTAACAAAGTAGCAGAATATAAAATAAACTCACAGAAATCATCAGCATTTCTATATATGCACAACAAAGCCAAAGAGAAAGAGATAGAAAGAGAAATTCCATTTAAAGTAATTGTAGACAACATTAAATACTTGGGAATTTACCTCCCAAGGCAAACCCAGAAATTATAAACACAATTATAAAGCACTTCTCATCCAAATAAAGTCAGATCTAAACAAATGAAAAAATGTCAATTGCTCTTGGTTAGGTAGAGCTCATATAATAAAAAGGATAATTCTACACAAATTAAATTACTTATTTGATGCCATACCAATCCATGTACCAAACAATTTAAATATTGAGCTAGAAAAAAATAATAACAAAATTTATCTGGAGTAACAAAAGGCCAAGAATACCAAGGGAACTGATGAAAAAAAAATGTAAAGGAAAGTGGTCTAACTCTACCAGATGTAACACTTTGCTATATAGCAGCAGTTAGCAAAATTTCCTGGTACAGGTTAAGAAATAGAGTAATGGATCAGTGATTTAGGATAGATTCAAAAGAAACAATCATAAATGACTACAGTAATCTACTGTTTCACAAACCCAAAGATATCAGCTTCTGAGATGAGAATTCAGGATTTGACAAAAATTGTTGGGAAAACTGGAAAATAGTATGACAAAAACTCAGCATAGACCCACTTCTCACACCCTTTACCAAAATAAGGTCAAAATGGGTACAGGATTTAGACATAAAGTGGGACACCATAGATAAATTAATAGACCAAGAAATGCTCTATCTAAAAGATCTGTGGAAAGTGGAGAAATTTATAAGCAAGCAAGAAATAGAGTACATTATAAATTGCAAAATGAATGACTTTGACTATATTAAATTAAAAAAGTTTTTGCACTAATAAAATCAATACTGCCAAAATTAGAAGGAAAACAGAAAGCTGGGAAACAATCTTCCCAGCTGGGGTTCTGATAAAGGTTTCATTTCTAAAATATATAGAGAATTGAATCAAATTTATAAGGTTTCAAGTCATTCCCCAATTGATAAATGGCCAAAGGATATGAATAAACAGTTTTCAAATGAAGAAATTAAAGCTATATATAATCCCATGAACAAATACTCCAAAACACTTTTGATTAGAGAAATTCAATTTAAAACAACTATGAGCTATCATTCACACCTTTCAGATTGGCTAAGATGACAAAAAAAAAGGGAAAATGATCAATGTAAGAGAGATTATGGGAGGATTGGGACATTAATGCATTGATGGTGGAGTTGTGAACTGATCCAACCATTCTGTAGAGCAATATGGAGTTATGCCAACGTAACAATAAAACTGATCATACCCCTTGACCCAGCAATTCCAATACTAGGCTTATATCCAGTAGAAATCATAAAAAACAGAAAAGTCCCACATGTTCCAAAATATTCATAGCAACTCTTTTTGTATTGGCAAAGAATCAGAAATTCATGGAATGCCCAATGATTGGCGAAATTTTTGAACAAGTTATGGTAAATGATTGGCATGGAATACTATTGTTCTATAAGAATCCCTAAATAATTGGATTCTAGAGAAGCATGGAATGAATTATAGGATCTAATGCTGAGCAAAGGGAGAAGAACCAAGAGAACATTCTAGATATTAACAACATTGTGAGTTGATTAACCTTGATGGATGCAGTTGCTGCTGAAGGAGAGTGGAAAGAAATTATATAGCTTAAAATATACAGACACATATAGATAAATTGTGAAACACTTTCATAACATATATTTGGAAAAATAAAATCTCAATTAAAAATAAATAAATAAATGGGGAGGTTCTTATTGGATAGAAATCCAATGGGAATGGGAAGCCAGAAACAATCTACAAAGATATATCATTGAGGAGTGGCTAGGTGGTGTAATGGATAAAGCACTGGCCCTGGAGTCAGGAGTACCTGGGTTCAAATCCGGTCTCAGACACTTAATGATTACCTAGCTGTGTGGCCTTGGGCAAGCCACTTAACCCTGTTTGCCTTGCAAAAACCTAAAAAAAAAAGATATATCATTGAGTTCAATGTCACATATTATTGAAGCTAGAAAACTATGAATATGAGGCATTTTTTCATAGCATATTTTAATTGAGAGTTACCTAGACTTACTTAAATAAAGACTAGAGTACTTAATTTTTCTTTCTTTAAACTGTATCTAACCAAATGATATTCCTTTTGCACTGGGAGTCTTTGGAATATTGCCAAGGCACAGTTACTTTAACAATATCATTGTCTCTAGCTGTTGGCATAGATAACATGGAAATAGGACCATTTTAAAATTGATATTAGAATGACTGCATCAAAGCCCTGAATGTGTACATGCAAATTAATTCAGGTTACAAGAAAACCATGTGGGAAATGTACAAACTCCAAACCCCTTATTAATTTTAACTTAATATAGCTCACAATTTTGAAATAATAGGACGACCCCAAGAGTAATAATGCTATACACCAACCAACAAGTTTTGAGTAATAACAAAGTTACTCTGTTCCTCAGTTTAAATTAAATTTATTTTGCAAATAAATGTATGAGTTAAAATAGAAGTAGAAAGTATTTTTTCTTTCATTATACGTACATGGTTAGACAGTCCCTGTTTTCATTCATTAAGTTTGGCTTCATTCTGAAATATTTATTTCCAAAATAAAAATATCATTATATTAATATAGTTAATTTTTTAGTTTTTTTGCAAAGCAATGGTGTTGTTACATCACACAGCCAAGCAATTATTAAGTGTCTGAAGCCAGATTTGAACTCAGGTCCTTCTGACTACAGAGTCGGTATTCCTTTCAGTGTGCCACCAAGCTTCCCCCACAACTACAGCTAATTTCTAATGATGACACAGCTTCAGGATTACATAGCTGCTTTGACTGTCAGATGTTTAAATCATTTTATATTCATGATTTTGATCATTTTCACAACATTTATGCAAGGAAGAAAATTTAAGGTAGTATCAAAATTTTGATTGTTAGAATTTTGCTAGCATAGCTAGCTTTCAAAATATTATTACTATTAATTGAAATAATTATTTTCAAGTCCAAAAATTATTTTTTAAGGAGCAGAGCCAGAATTTATTTATTTGCCATTTCATTTTCATTAGCTCCTTTTTCTTCCTCTCCTTTTTTCTTTCCTTTTATTTAATATATTGTTTTATGAAATTTACAATTCCACCTTCCAATCTCTCTTCCCTACTCCCAACCCCTCAGAGAAGGCAGTCTGATAGCCTTTACATTGCTTCCATGATATACATTGATCAAAATTGAATGTGTTGAGAGAGAAATCACATCCTTAAGGAAAAAATAAAACATAAGAGATAGCAAAATTACATAAGAAGATAACTATTTTTTAAAAAATTAAAGGTAATAGTCTTTGGTCTTTGTTTAAACTACACAGTTCTTTCTTTGAATACAGATGATATTTTCATCACAGATACCCTAAAATTGTCCCTGATTGCTGCACTGATGAAATGAGCGAGTCCATTAAGATGGATCATCAATCCCACGCTGTTGTTATGGTGTACAATATTCTTTTGGTTCTGCTCATCTTGCTCAGCATCAGTTCATGCAAATCCTTCCAGGCTTCTCTGAATTCCCATCCCTCCTGATTTCTAATAGAACAATAGTGTTCTATAATGTACATATATCACAATTTGTTCAGTCATTCTCCAATTGATGGACATTCACTTAATTTCCAATTCTTTGCTACCACAAACAGAGCTAATATGAATATTTTTGTAGAAGTGATGTTTTTACCCTTTTGCATGATCCCTTCAGGGTATAGACCCAGTAGTGGTATTGTTGGATCAAAGTATATGCATATTTTTATTGCTCTTTGGGCATAATTCCAAATTGCTCTCCAGAAAGGCTGGATAGAGTTCACAACTAAACCAACAATGTGTTTCACATTTCCCACATCCCTTCCAACATTGCTCATTATCCTTTCTGGTCATATTGGCCAGTCTGAGAAGTGTGAGGTGGTGCTGCAGAGATATCAAGTCCAAAAATTCTTAATGTAGGATCTATGATGCTGTTTTTCTTAATATTCTGATGAAAATATCTCAGTGTCTTTGATTTCCTTTGTGATCTCATGTATTTTATTTTGTATATTTAAAAGCATGATTCAGAAATGAACTCCATAGGTTTCCCTAGACCTACAAAGGGATCCAAAATGTAAGCAACTTTTGAAATAACTGGTTGAAATAAATCAGAGAAGAGATAATTATTCATTCATTTTCCATTCATCTCTTGCTAGAATAAATAGGACTCAACATGTGAAACTGGGGAATGGATTTTGTTGTTGTTAATAGCTTGGATATTCAAAAATAGATAATTATGATTCTTGATAGGAGTTTCTCTCTATTTATATTGATCCTAAGAAGTCAGAGATAATGATGGTACATTATAATGTACCCTGTAACTATACCCAAAGAGAAACTAAATAGTAGACCTAGCAAGAGGGACTACAATTACAAATATGTGACTTAGCTAGAATTATAGTAGAGGCCTAAGTTTTCTCCATTGATATTTTTCTTTCTTTTTGTTTAGTTCTTTTGCATTTCCTCAGTGACTTCCCAAGAGGCTCCACTCATTTTAACATGTGAAAGTATTTTTAATTTATTACTCTACTCCTTTCAGAAATATTTATGCTTCTCCTATTTTTGAATTATTATCAATTATATTACTAAGCTGAAGTCTTTTTTTATGGAATTATATCTTTTTCATTGTTCTAAGATATTTTCCTGATAAAATACAAAGTTAATATTTCTCAGATTTTCTCTCTCTCTCTCTCTCTCTCTCTCTCTCTCTCTCTCTCTCTCTCCTTTCTTCCTCTCTCATATGCAAAGAAATTTAACATTCTAGATGGGTTTTGAATTACTGAATAACACCCAAGATCAAAACTTAGTTTTAATAGATTTGGAATGAACTTACATCATAAATGGTTTTATTTGTTTGTTTTTTTGATGGGAGATGTGCTGGATATGAAAGCATGAAAATTTGAGTTCAAATCCCACTTTAGATATTTACAAATTTTGTGATTTTTGGAAATTCATTTTGTCTCTCTGAAATTTGGTCTTCTTATAATACAAATGTATTAATAATCATACTTTATTTCATAAATTGTGGTATGGCTCAAATTAGGCAATATATGTAAAATGCTTTATAAACCCTAAAGTGCTATATAAATAAAAGCATTTACTTATATTATTGAAAAGAACATATATTCTGAGAGGAGAGTATATTTCTCATAGGAATAAGTAACATGAGATATAATGCAAAATGATATAATACTACACAATGTGATAAAAAGTTAATGTTTCATCTGTTGTAATGTACTATGAACTTCCTTTGGGAAATCTTTACTTAATTATGAACTATCTTAGACAACTTGCCAAATCTAATATAAAGGCAGTTTATAATATATTACATTCAAAAACGTTTAATAGAAGTCAATCCTTTCAAAGGTAAACTGATTTTCTAAAGAGAAAATACAACATACTTACCCAAAAAGACTTTTCTGAAAGTATATGATACTATGGTATCTAGTTTTATTTTCTTCAACGAGTGTTTATTAAATTCCTAGTGTATTCAAAGAACTAGGTAGTTTGGTAGCAACAGTGGATAGGGCATTAAGTCAAAAGACAGAAAGACCTGAATTCAAATTTTTCCTTAGACATTTACTGACTGTGTGACCTTGGGCAAATCACTTGATCTCTCTCCCTCAGTTTCCTCAACTGTAAAATGAAGATAAGACCTCACAAGCTTATTAAACTGATCATATGAGATAATAATTTTTGTCTTAGTACAATGTCTTGTGTTTAATAAATGCCTATTCCTACTCTTATTCCTGATCTTGAAGTTCCTTTTTTTTTAAATTATATTTTTGTGTATATGAAGTGTATATAAATTGATAATGAAGGGAACAAAAAAATTGGCAGGATCAGAGAGAAAGTGTGCATAGGAGGTGGCTTTCATGTAACCTTAAAGGAATTCTAAGAAGCTGAATACTTTACTGATCATGAATGACAGAATTTAAGAGTTTGAACCCTAGTCCAAATGTAAACAAATGGTTTTGCTATCTTTTGCTTGAATAATTCAATTGGGGGGACTAAAATGACCAATTTTCGAGGCAACCCATTCTATTTTGGGCTAGCTATAATGGTTAGCATGGCTCTCTTCCTGCCAAAACTAAATTTTGCTCTGTTCATCTTAAACCATTGTCCCTGGTTATGTCCTCTAGGGCCCAGTAGAAAAAATTCTAATCTGTATTACACATGACAGTCTTTTAAATATTTCACAATTGATCCTATGTTCTCTTAAAACTTCTCTTCTTTAGGTTAAATACCCTCTGTTGTCTTATTTGATCCTCACATACTATGTACTCAAGACTTGTCACTATCTCTAGTATAAATCATATTTATTTTGATATTCTCACTATGAACAAAACTAAAAAGAAAAAAGGAAATGCAATTGAATGAAAAGTTGACAAACAATTTCATCTTGAAAAAACAAATAAAAGAATTTACAGTATTTGTCTTAATATCAATAAAATAAAAAACCAAAAAATAGGATTTCATGGAGCATTAAATAATTTTCTATTTTGCTGGATATGATAAACCATTTTAAAATGACATCATAAAAATAAATGTATTTTACACATCTACATTATTTGCAGAAAATATAGAGGCAGAAAGATTCTCTGAATTAAATCAATGTGTGTTTTGATGGTTGGAGATTTCAATGTAAAGATAACCATAGTGTTTGATAAAAAAAAATACAGATTGAATTAAATAGATCAAGAATATGAAATGAGGGGCAGAGCCAAAATGGCAGAGTAAAGGCAGGAATTTCCTGAAGATCTCTTCCAAAATACTCCAAAAATTTTAAAATTATTACTCAAATCAAATTTTGGAATGGCAGAACCCACAGAAAGACCCAGTGAAACAATTCTCCAGCCCAGGGTCACATGGAGATCCCTGGAAGGTTTGTGTTCCACCAGGGTCAGGAGGGGTAGCTGTGCAGCTGGGCTCCTGCTATGCCAGAACTCCAGCCTTCCAGAAACACCCTATTGCCATAGTAGAGCAGGGACCATCCTCACAACTCCAAGGCAGAGGGGGTGTGCTTGGGGTCCTCCACAGACCAGAGTACAGGCCAACAGAATAGTCCTCTCCTAAGACACTGAAAGAATTGAGGTCATTGTAAGGATGTCCCAATAACACTGAAAAGCTCAGGAAGCACCTCATATCTAGGGTATTAGCTGAAGAAATGAGTAAACAGAAAAAAAGAATGTCACCATAGGTAATTACTTTGGTCCCATGGAGGATCAAAACACACACTCAGAAGATGGCAAAGTCAAAGCTTCTGTATACAACACCTCCAAGAAAAATAGTAATTGGCTTGAGCTTATGGAAGAGTTAAAAAATGATTTTACTAATCAAATAAGTGAGATAGAGGGAAAATTGGGAAGAGAAATGAGAGTGATGCAGGAAAATCATGAAAACCAAGTCAGCAACTTGTTCAAGGAGATAAAAATAGCAAAGAAACTAAATGTTCAAAACCATTTTAGTTTAAATGGAAAAATCAGTCCAAAGGTTAATTAAGAGAAGAATGCCTTCAAACATCAATTTGACCTATGGAAAAGGAAATAAGAAAACTCTCTGAAGGAAATAACTCAAATATAGAATGGAACAAAAGGAAGCTGATAACTTTGTGAGGAATAGAACAAAACCAAAAGAATGAAAAACAAGAAGAAAATGTGAAATATCTCACTGAAAAAACAATTGACCTGCAAAGCAGATCCAGGAGAAATAATTAAAAGTTATTGGGCTACCTGAAAGTCATACCAGAAAAAAGAGTCTTAACTTCAGTTTTAAAGAGTTTCTATAGGAAAATTGCCCTGATATCCTAGAAGCAGAGGGTAAAATAGAAACTGAGGGCACCTGCCAATCACTTCCTGACAGAGATCCCCAAAATATAACTCCTAGGAACATTATAGCCAAATTCCAGAACTCCCAAGTCAAAGAGAAAATATTAGAAGCAGCCAGAAAGAAACAATTCCACAGTCATGGCACAATAGTCAGGATTACACAGGACTTAGCAGCATCCACATTAAAGTTCATAGGACTTGGAATATGATAATCCAGAAAGGAAAGAGTTTGGATTACAAAAGAGAATCAACTACCCAGAAAAAACTGAACATTCTCTTCCAGCTGTAAAGGTGGATATTCAATGAAATAGGGGTATTTCAAAATTTCCAGCTGAAACTACCAGAGCTGAACAGAAAGTTTGATCCCCTAGTGTAGGATTCAGGTGAAGCATAGAAAGGGTGGATGGGAAGGCCATTATGAAAGATTTTTTTAATGATGTTTAACTGTTTATATTCCTTCATGAGTTTAATATTGATAATTCAAATGAACCAGCTCAATGAATAGAACAGTTTGAAGTAGCATATAAGAGGGAGCTAAATATGAAGTTATATTATAAAGATGGAGTCAATGGGTGAAAAGGGAAGCTACTGGGAGAAAGGGAAATATGAAGTAGAATGAGTTCAGATATTTCCTGTAAAATAGTCAAGAAAAACTTTTAAAAATGGAGCAGAAGGGGGAAAGGTGAGGGGGAATGAGTGAGCCTTCATTCTCATTAGAAAGGACTTAGAGAGGAAACAACATATTTACTTAATAGGGTTTAGAAATCCATCTTACCCTAGAGAAAAAAGGAGAGGAAGGAGATTGGAGAAGGGGAGCAGGGGGAGAGAAAGGGGGGTGATTGTGGGAGAGGGCAGTCAGATACAAAACTCTTTTTTTTGTTGTTTTTTGCATAGTAGTATTGGTTGGGTGACCTCCCAGGACTCCACAGCTGGGTGATAGTTGGGTGTCTGGAGCAAGACTTGGGCTTGGGTCTTCCTGGTTCCAGGGCTAGTGCTCTGTCCACTGGGTCACTCAGTTGCCCCACAGCCCACTTTTAAGTAGGGATGAAGTGAAAGGAGAGAGAGAGAGAATAGAATAAATGGGAGTAGGAAGGAATGGATGGATGGAAATACAACTAGCAAAAGTAACTTTGGGAAAAAATTATTGAAGCAACTTCTCTGATGGACTTGTGATAGAGACTGAGATCCATTCCAGGAAACAGAGCTGATGATATCTGAGCACAGTTTGAAGTATAATATTTCTTCTTTTTCTCTCACTTTATTTTTCATGAGGTTTTTCTATTTAAGGGGGTTAGAGGGATAATGTTTATTCTTGCAACAAGACCATTTTAATAATGTGTAAATAAATACATTTTTTAAAATAAGAATATGGAATGAAAGAAGACAAAGACTTAGAGATTGCACAGGAGTGTGATGGTATAAAACATGAACACATTTTTTTGAGAAAAAAAGAAGAGATTGTTGAATGTGACCAAAACCAAGTGGATATCATAACAAAGAAAATTGATTATATTTTGACAGACCCCAAATGACAAGTTATTGATGTGGTAGTCATTCCTGAATTAACTCTATAGATATAGCCAGTTATAGAGCTCTACATGTATATAAGTATACATTAGGACCATCAATTAAACAGGGAAAATCAATCAATTAAAAAACAAGTGTGAACCAGTCACTATACTCAATAAATTCCAATGGCTTCCTGTTGATAAGGATCAAATAACAGACCTTATTTGACCTTTAATACCTTTTAAAAGTTGTATCCAACATATTTCTCTAATCTTGTTATAAATTACTTCCGATTCTCTGCTTTGGGTTCCAGTCAAGATTGATTTTCTTCAAAATTTTCATAAATAATATTACAATTCACATTTCTGTGCATTTGCACTGACTTCTCTCCTGGACTGAAGACACATACACCCCCTTGTCTAGCTCTTAGGATATCTTGTTTCCCTCAAAATTCATATCAATTTCCACTTTATAAATGAAATTTTCCCTAATTCTTTAGATGTTAGTGTAAAAAAGCAAAACTAACTTGTATAAAGAAGAGTGTATGTTTGTGTGTGGGAGAGGGGCAACTAGGTAGTATAGTGGATAGAATACAGAGCTTGGCATGAGGAATATTCATCCTTGTATGTTCTAATCTGACCTCAGATATTTACTTCCTCTGTAACTCCAGGCAAGTCACTTAATCCTGTGAAATCTGAAATTTCCAACCTCTAAAATAAGATGGAGAAAGAAATGGCAAACTCTATGGTATCTTTGTCAGGCATGACTGAAATGACTGAACAACAACAAAAATTTGTATGCATGTATGTATATGTGATTTTCTTCAATAGAATATAAGCTTCTTAAAGGAGGGACATTTTTATTTATCTCTTTATATACTTTCTTGACACATAGTAGTTACTTAATAAATGCATTTTGATTGATCGGTTTATGACAAAAATCTTGTCTTTTTATTTAATCATATAAATTGCAAGATTCAAGACAAAAAGACTTATTAAATTTAGAGACTCATATTAATCTCATAGCATGTGAAATATATCAATTATAGTATTAAATATTTAAGATAGAAATCATTCAATTATTATTGGTTATATGATGAGGAGATTCTATTGAGATAAACTCTCCATTAAATCAAAGTTAGTGCCTATTACTTTTAATAAACTTTTCAAGATAACAATGATTATTTATTAAGCACCTATCTGTGTTAATCACTATGCAAAAACTGGGGATATAGAAAAGGTGAAAGTTTCTGCTTTCAAGGAATTCACATTCTCATTATTTTAATGCAAAGGAGAACTTAGGGATAGACAACAGTAAGGAATATTTTGTCCAGGAGGAGTTAGGAGGCATTGGAAATCATATCACAATAATTGAAATAACTACAAAAGTAAAATTTATGCTATTTTAATTTGCAAAAATGTTGCTAGACATTATTTATGAATTGTCTCTGTGAATAGTAGCACAATTGACTTGCTGGAGCAAAGATTAAAATAAATGACAAATTAGAAAAAAGATTAAAAATGACAAGATATGGCATCCAATTAAGGAGTCTTATACCTGACCAGGTAAAGAAACTTTTGATAATGAAAAATGGATAGTGGGTAAGAGAATAGATCACTCAACGTTTTTCTATTTCATAAATAAATTTAACCAAATCAGTCATTAGGCATATAAAATCAATGCCAAATGGAGAGACTTGGTAGTTGAAGCCAAAACCATTTTGATAGTATATATTTGTTAATAAAATTTTCCTGAGAAAGCTAATGGAATCTTGTCATCAATCTTTAAGCAGCAAGAAGTAGGGCAGGGAAGCACAAATTTAGAGAAAGTTTAAACAGAGACTGAACTGAGCTGAGGATATTTAAAGAAAATTTGTAAGGGACAATAAACAAGAATGGAATGATTTTTAAAAAAATTCTTTAAGAAATTATTTCTTTGATAAATAGGAGTGATATCCCCACTTTTGGGCTCTGACATTGTAGTAGCTGAAAAAACATCATGAGTAAGTAGAAAAGGTAATAAAACAGGTAGAAAAAGATCCCTAAACCAAAAAGTATACACGGTTGGAGGTAAAATTTTGATGATTTGAAATTTTGATTCCCAAGTTATCTGAAATAGAGAAAATAATAAATTCTTAGGGGGAAGAGGACTTTCAATTATTAAAAGGAAAATCATAATTACAAAATATCAATAAGGACTATTTCGTATAAATACTTTGACTTCTCTACAAAATCTTTCTGGTAAAAACTGACACGAATGTTAAGGATATCTTTAAAGAAGTTCAAGAAGAAGGAGATAAATGAAACTTTACTAACAATTTTTCTTTACCATATCTTCAAAATCTAACAACTTATTTAAAGGTGCAAAGAATATAAGATGCCATGGGGCTTATTAATTTTGGTTATTTTATAAAATGTTTTATTCATTAGAGGAAAATATCATTTTAAAGATTTCTCAACAAGATGTCTTCCAAACATGAATCAAAATCAAACATTTTAGATGATATAGTAACAGAGATAACTTTATTTAATAACATTTTGATTTTACTCTCAAGGAAGACAAAATTCTCAAATATACTTGCAAATAACATAGAAGCAAACATTTATACATAACTGCTAAGTCAAAGTGAGAAAAAGAAGGGATCCGTTTAGTCATAATGAATTTGTACAGCTAACCCCTGTTAATAGATAACATCATGCTTTTTGTGAAGAACTCCAGAACATTTCATAGTCCCCTAAATAAAATCTATAATCACTTAAAAGATTTCAACCAAACCATCTGAAAAAATACATAAAGTATATTTATTGCACAGACTATAACATGCAGTTGAGTCAGTCCATCATAAAATATATTTAGACATGCTGAATAGACAATGAGACAGGGTAAAAATTGAATGGAGAGAAAGCTAGATTACCTTTGGACATTCCTCAGTGCTTTTAATGGACTCAAGCTTCTCACTAAAACAAAAGTCTATCTTTTAACAACTAAGTATATTCTCATAGAAGGACTACAAATCATATTCTGGACAATAAACATTCTTCATACACTTGCATTTGCTTGCATGGATAGTAACAATATTCTTGCATGACTGCAAATCATATAAAACCATGTTAATTAAAGTTGTGGGTCATCCAAAGGCAATGGAGAGGTACACCATTGGCATAAATAGTCCACAATCTATTACCAAAGATTTGTGTAGGAGAGTAAAAGGATGGCATCGGAGAGAAATATAACCAGAGAATGAGTGCATCAGTCAAGAAAGTTAAATGAAAAATAACCACTGAACAGTCTATGTACAATATTGGAAGACATGCTTTGTCATGTTGAGTGGGTGGAAGATTTATGAGAAGATGTGGGCAAAATTTACATGAGATGAGATATTATTATGCATTATGATCTCTACCATTGAAGATACTGCCATGAGATCATCAATTCATCAAAATATAGAAATATGAACTATCATTATTATTATTATTATTATTACTTTTTTGGAGGAAAGTCCTTGTAAATTATAGTTTGAAATGGCATAATATAATGAAGTTTATTTTCTGCGTCATAAATCATCCATGCATTCAGGGGACACTTCCCCACTTTCACTTAATCTTCACTTGCCCACTATACTGAATGAGAAGTTTTTATTATTTATGTGCTTAACACAGTCTTACATATATTTTGTTCAATTTTTTCAGACTCTTTGTGACCCCATTTTGGGTTTTCTTGACATTTAATTTCCTGGTTTCTTTTACTTTGGAAGAAACTGAGTCAAATGAGGTTAAGTGATTTGCACTGGTCACAAAGCTAGTAAGTGTCTAACTAAATTTGTACTCAAAAGGATGAGTATTCCTGATTCCATGTCAAGTACCCTATCAACTGCACCACCCAGTATTCCCTCTTCAATTTGTTGATTCTTTCAAAAAGAGTTAGACACAAAGGAAATATTCCTGAGCAACAACAACAAATTGAAGACCTATGTAGAGAGACAGTGGTAAAATTCAAACAAAAGCAAACCCTACTTGGAAACTTCCATGAGAGATTGACATTTAAAAATGGATTCTTATGGACACATCATTTGATGAGACTTTACATTAGATTCTTAGATTCTTTGGTTCCCAGGATTGTCCTTCTTGAAGTGATATTGTGAATTATTATTCATGGTACTTTCCTTTGGAGGGATTTTGAAGCAAGGAAAAGTAAATGCAGAGGGTAGAAAATTTGTTCCTAATGTTCAAAGGAATGCAAACCCAGAAAAGCAAGGGGCTAAGACCGACCCTAACCAAAATCATGAATCTCAGTATTATATATTATGACTTCTTTTTCTGTTCTTGAGTTGGAAATCAGAATTCCTCTGTCTATAGACCAATGTTATGAATATAACATTCTTGTCTGTCCCATAAAACTCAACTTTACTTTTTTTCTTAGAAATGAATATCAGCAGAGGAATAAGCAGTGACAACTTTGTCTTCAGAGTATGTTATAGGCAACCTAGACAGAAATAGAAAATAGATTATTAGCTTTAAAAATACAAGGCTTGCATGGAGGAATATTACAGGGAATTTTAACTATTTGAATTTTGTTTAGAAATTTCTCTTTGGCAAAATCAGAGAACTATGTTTTTAAAATTTTACTATATGATAATTTCATCATTCAAAGACCTAATTTTACATCAAGAAAGAATTAGGAGTGACAGGACTCTAAGATATGGAAATATTGGGATTTAATCATTCTATCTTGTGGTATATAACAGAGGAAAATGGAATTTATATATATTAAAATATAATATATATATGTATACATATATTATATATGTCCCCACTTTTGGGGATGGAAGATTACAAAGAATTGGTTGAAATCATTATGAGAGTTCAATGTACTAAAATTAGACAAAGTCAGTGGAAAAGGCATGGGAATTTTTAAGCACAAAACTATGAAGAGATGAAAATATATCTTAAAGAGATAGAAAAAGTAAGGATAGTCTAAAGAAATAGGGACCTTATTGACCAATATAGATTTTAAAAATAAAATAACAGAAAGTCAGAACAAAGAAAGATCATGGAAAATAAAGATAACTATATTAGAAAGTAGTATATAATTGATAACAAAAAATTGATCCTCAGAATGTGTTGATTCTGTCAATGAATATTATTAATAACCAAAATGTGGTCTTTTTTGTAGTTTGTTTAGGTCATATTGTGGAAAAGGGGATCAAATAAAGAAGTTGGTAATGTACTGAGTAGAGCACCGGGTTTGAAATCAGGAAGACCTGAGCAAATCTGGTCTCAGTCACATAGTTTTATATCTCTGGGAAAATCATTTAACTTCTGCTTGTATCAGTTTCTGTAACTGTTAAATGGAAATAATAATCATATCCACAACACAGGTCTATGTTGGGCATGAAATGAGATATTTGTAAAAAAAATACTTAGTGTTTAGGCACATAGTAAATTCTATATAAATGTTTATTTTCCTTCCTCATTCTCTCCAGATGAGGTTAGGGACATGGCTTAGGTTATATGAGATAATGATAATAGATGATAGAGGGAAAGCTGAGCTATTAAGTTGTTATTTTCTTCCTATTTTTCTTTCAAGAAGAATATTTGTACTGGAAGTGTAAAAATCATTAAAATGGAATGAAGAGTCCAAAGAAAAGTAAGCTGATAGTAAGATAGCATTTTGATGTTCTCCATGAGTTCAAGTCATCCTAATGTACTGCAGCCCAATGTACTGAAAGTACTGGCAAATGCATCTTCTGAGTAATTTCAAAAGACCAAGAAAGAAGGGAAAATGTTATAAGACTGAAAATTAACAGTCTTGATTTCTATAAAAAGACAGTTAAAGTCTAAAAAATATAGACTGGTGGACTTTAAATTAAAAAAAATCACTTATTAATAAACATCCAGGAAAAGAGAAATGTTAATGACACAATAGTATGGTTTGATCACAGATTTGTTAGAGTTACTAGCCTTTATGTCCTGGTAATATCAGAGATACATTTTACCTGAATTTCAGCAAATAACTTCGTGATGGTTAGGAAAATAATACGTGAACTAGAATATAGTACAGTTGAGAGGCACCATGGAATATTAGAAATCATACCTGATCTGGAGTAAAGAAATATGCAGAGAAGCAGTTGATTCAATGGATTCTCTGTTTTGACCATTTATTACTTTTGAGACCATGATCAGTCCCTAAGTACTTCTTTATATTTCTATTTCTTCACTTGTCAGACGAAGAAGATGCACTAGCTGATTAAGTTTTTCCCCCCTTCTGTTACAGCTCATTTTGCTTCTCTTGTGTCTTCATCTGTAAGATGAAAAAATAGTACCTGTAGAATTTGCATTACAAGTAAAGATCAAACAAGATACTTTATGTAAAATATCTAGCAAATTTTAAAACACTATAAAAGATGTCCATAAAAGTTCATTTCTCAATGATATACATACTCATAGGAATAAAAGTGACCAAGTTAAAACTGGCTTGCTTTTTTCTGTGCAGCTGAAACTAAATAGCAAAATTAGAGTAGAACATAAATATTTCAAAAAGATCCTGCAAATGATTTTTATTTATCTTGTAGTTGCTGATTCTTGCCATTTTAATCAGTAGTTTTCTATTTTGCTTAACTCTGTTCTTTTATAAAAGCAATCTATGTTCCATTAATTGAAAATTCTCTTTCAGTGAATTCTTTGGAAGAATTCTTTCTTTCTTTCTTTCTTTCTTTCTTTCTTTCTTTCTTTCTTTCTTTCTTTCTTTCTTTCTTTCTTTCTTTCTCTCTTTCTTTCTTTCTTTCTTTCTTTCTCTCTTTCTCTCTTTCTTTCTTTCTCTCTCTCTCCCTTTCTTTCTTCATCCATTCACTGATTTCTATTTATTTATTTGTTTGTTTGTTCATTCATTCATTCATCTTTCATCATTCATTTATTTATTTATTCATTTGTTCATTTGTTCACTTGCTTTTATTTATTTATTCATTTATTTGTATATTTATTTATCTATATCTATTTATCTCTCTATTTCTCTCTCTCTATTTATTTATTCATCTATTTATTTATCTATTTATCTCTCTCTCTCTCTATTTATTTGTTTAATTTATTTTGTTCTGCCTGTCAGCCCTCCAATCAGAAGGAATGATGGTACAGAGAATATTGTTGATTTGAGGATCAACATCTACCTCCAGTCCAACCACCTGACCCAGGTGGCCATGGATGAAAAAGTGAGTGAAAAAGTGGCAACTTAGCACAGTTTTCCATCACTTAAATCCAGTTCACCTGCATGTCATGGTTACACCATGATGTTAAACGACAGAAAATTTTAATAGTCTATAAATGTACTAAGATTTTTTTTAAAACACTTTATGTGTTTGAGTGGGTATTATCTCTTTTTAGACAGAAATTTCCTCACTGGATATTCTCAGAACAAGTGAAAACACAGGTCTTCACAATCATACCACCAAAAAATTTCATTTCAATTCATATCATCATATTATATCATCTCTCTCTCCTGTCACTTTCTCTATTTCAATCTCTATATCCATATACATACACACATACATACATACTTATGGCTATATTCATATCTCTGACATATGTCTTTGCGCATATAGTAATTAAATTAGATAGTTTGGGCACTAGCTAAATGACTAGACTGAAAGAATGTTCATTAATAACAGGACACATAGTCACTCGCCCCCCCCCCCCGCCCAGTCCCAGATATTGGGGAGGAGGCTGAGGTTATTGGATCACTTAAGCTTGATGGTTCCGAACTTAATTAGGCTGGTGCCAAAATAGTGAATACCTGGATAAAAGGGGGCCATCAGACTATTTGAGGAAGTGCCAACCAGCCCAAGACATTTTAAAGTTTCCATGTAGTTCAAAAGTGGAATTGTCATTGTAAATAATTGCTTTTGTTTTAACCTTAGTATGATAGTGAAAACCAGACTTAAAACAAATAGATAGGTTCAAAAATAGATAGAAAGACAGAAAGATGGATAGATGAATAGACAGATAGATAGATAAATGCTGTGGAGATATTTTTTCTTTTAAAAAATAGTATCTCTTATATGAGTATAATGGAATATTATTGTTCTATAAGAAATGAGGAGGTGGATTTCAGGAAAACTTGGACTTATATGAATGTATGCTGGGTGAAGTTAGCAGAACCAAGAGAACATGGTACACTTTAAAAAGAACATTATGTGATCAGCTATGATAGTGTCAGCAGTTCAATGATCAAGGAAAGTTTTAAAACTTGTGATGAAAATTGCCATCCACATACAGAGGGGGAATGAAAAAACTAAGGAGAATAAATGCAGACCATGCTGTTTTTATTTTTTAAAATTTATTTTGTTTTTTCTTTCTCATTTTGTTCCATTTCTTCTTCTTCTTTCATTGCAAGACTTATTTGAATATATGTTCAACATAATTGTACATGTATGACCTATATCAAATTTCTCATTGTCATGGGGGCAGTAAGAGAGGGAGGTAGAAAAATGTGGACCTTAACATCTTACAAAAAATGAGTACTGAAAACCATCTTTGCATCTAATTGGAAAAAAACAAAGTTAAATTTAAAAATAGTATCACCTACTATTAATGTCTGATCAAAATAAAAGATATTTATGGATAAGTTCCAGGTATCTTTCCTTGTGCATGTTATATTTCATAAATTTATCAGTGACCGAGGGGAAGGAATCTTCACAAATTTCTGGATGTGAGTTTGGATCTTTGACATAATAATATAATAGTTATGTAATTATGGACAAACTCCCTGAGTCTCTGTTTTCTCATCTATAGAATGGTCAGAGAATAAGGACCATGATCTGTAAACTTCAAAGTGCACATTAATATAAATAAATATTAAGGAGATGTGATTAGATTAGATATTGTAGAACTTTTAAGTTTAATCAGTATGAATTTCTGTCAAGTAATCATTTTGAGAACAATGCTCCATTAATTATATATGTAAAACTATTTCAGGAACAAGGCATTTAGAGTAGAATGATTGCAAATTGACCTGCTTTGGTATAGAAATTTATTCGCTGGATATTCTCAAAACAAGTGAAAACACAGGTCTTCGCAATCATAGCCCCCACAAATTCATTTTCAGTTTATATATTATATCATCCATCTCTCCTCTCACTTTCTCTATTTCTATCTCTATCTCTACCTCCATATCCATATCTATCTCTACTTCTATATCTAGCTATTCAGTGTTATCAGTATTTCTATTCATATTTATACCTATATCAACCCCCTCTCTGCATAGCTCTCTGTCTATATCCACATAAACATTTATATTGATATCTGTGTCTTCACTTGTATCAATATTCATTTTATATAGATCTATCTCTTTTATGTCTATCAAGATCTATATCAATATATCTATTCCAAATGTAACCATATTGTATTCATCTATCTCTCTAGCCATCTTTCTATGTTTTTTGTCCATGTTTGTACATATATATATATATGTATATCAAAGTCTATTTCTGTATCTATATCTTTTCTTATCTATAACTATATCACATTGGTATGTCTTTCCATATCAATTTCTATCTCTGTTTATAACTCTATTAATATCTATTTATCTGTATCTGAATGTATACCTGGATCTGTCTCCATGACCAAATCTATATTTTCCTTTATCTAAATGTTTCTCTCTCTCTCTCTCTCCCTATATATATGTATATGTTATATGTCTTTCTTTATATCCAAGTCCATATTAATATTTATATTCATATATATTTTATTTCTATCATTTATATTCATACATACTTTATATTCTATCAATAGATCTACTAGTTCATCACTGTGGGGAACTCCTGATATTCCCACCAATAATAATTTTTTTTTTGCAAGGCAAATGGGGTTAAGTGGCTTGCCCAAGGCCACACAGCTAGGTAATTATTAAGTGTCTGAGACTGGATTTGAACCCAGGTATTCCTGACTCCAAGGCCGGTGCTTTATACACTATGTCACCTAGTCGCCCCTCACCAATAATAATTTGAAAATTCATCTGAAATATCTACTCTTCTACCTGTCTGAAGTACTGAGTTCAATGACTTTCTCATGATTGCAAAGACAGGGTATATCAGAGGCAAAACTTGAATTCATATTTTCCTGACTCCAAAAGATGGTCCTATATCTGCTATGTACATCACCATAACATCTAAATATTTCTAGATTTTCATCTGTCTACACAAATGTACCATGAATTCAAGACTTTCCATGCTCCCACAGTTCCCTATATGGGAATTAATGTCTCTCACAGTGGCAATTCCATGAAGCAGTGACCACATCTTTAAATAAAAGACTGTGTTGTATTTTAAACATAAGAAAAAACATAGACCACATGAAGATCTTTTCAGTTTTAGATCCATCCTCAGTGATACTACTGTATTCACTTTTAATATGAAAGAAGAATAATGGGTATCGTTATTCAAGATTTTCAACTTTTTTCTTTTTAAAATATTAATTTTTAAATTAAGTAAACACCAGAAAGAGACAAAAAAAATATAGAAAGAGGGACAAAGATAGGTATCTACAGATAGTTGAACAATATCAAAGAGAGACAGAGTATTTTCATATATATTATATATATAAAGAATTTATTATCTGATTATTCACTTTTTGATTTTTTTCAAATCCTCCATAGAGGATTGAAAGAGTACTGGATTGGAAGTGAAAAAATCATGATATACTTGTATGACCTTTTGAAAATTTATCTTTTAGCTCTGATACTCATTTTTCTAATCTTTAATATGAAGAAAATAATTCAAATTTATTAACATTGCTTTTTGCCCTTTTTCAGTCACTTACCAGTCTTTGACTCATTCACTGTATAATGATTAATACAAGAAAAAATTTTAAAAAACTAGAGCACTCATTTGCTCATATTTGAGCTTTTTTGCTAAAATTTCATCTGATCTTCAATATTTTAAAATAAAGTTAAAATCAAAGGTGAAGACAGAAAACACAAATTACTATAGAATATGAACTCCTTTTACTAACATTGTTATTATCATTATTATTTATATTATCCATATCATCACTTTCCATGTTTATTATGTGACTCTTTCCTTTTACAGATCAAGAAATTGAGGGATGGAGATGTGAAATGATTGACTCATGGTCACAATTAGGGCATAATCAGGATAGGACCAAGTTCTCTCAGTTCTTTAAAATGCTTTTTTCCCCCTTGCCCTACCACTCCAGTCTTAACTTTGTCACTATTTAGTTTTGTGATCTTGGTAAACATCTTATATTCATTCTAAAAATTAATTATCACTAGATGATTTTCAAACTTCTTTCCATCCTAAAGATCCTATGATTTCATGATACCAAAAAAGTGATAATTAAAAACATTTGGGGCATCAATGTCAATATTATATTATATAATAAAGACCACATTATAGTATATAAGGACAAGCTGAAGACATTGAAGATGTTTAGTTTAGACTAGAAGATAAAAGAATTGGGAGGAGACAGATTAGACATCTTCAAATACCTGAAGGATTGTCATGTGGGAGAAATCTAAGACTTATTTTATGTTGCCTTAGAAACAGAAGTATAGAAAAAGTTGTAAAGAGACAAATATAGGCTCAATGTCAGGGAAACAAACAAAATTTTTCTAACAATTAAAAATAGAATAGGTCTCCTGAGTAGTAGGAGAAGAGGGTGATTGACTACATTGTGTATTTTGTACAGAAAATCCTCTTTTATCCATTTTTTAAAAAAAATTAAGGCAATGGGATTATCAAGTGACTTGCCCAAGGTCACACAGCTCGGCAATTTTTAATTATCTAAGGCTGGATTTGAGCCCTGACTCCAGGGTTGGTACTCTATCCACTGCACCACCTAGCTGTCCTAGAAAATCCTTTTTTTAGGGATGAATTTCCCTGGATGACCTCTGACATCTCCTTCCACTCTGAGAGTTCAGAAAACTTGCATAGGATTAACGAGTCAGATTTGAAGAGGGTTAATGGAATTCAAATGTTAAAAATTTTGACCAGTTGCTGAACCTGATAATGAAAAAGTTTACACACACACACACACACACACACACACACACACACACACACAAAAACATATTTGAAATTAACCATCACCTTTGACCTATTTAGCCTAGTTTTGAAGATAGCAAAGGATATATTTGCTCAAAATCCCAATGCTAGCTGGGAAAGTAGTACAAGACAAGATACTGATCTTACTTATTTCAGAACATGTGCAGCTCAGAGGATGAGTGGGATACAAATGAATGTGTTTGCTCTTATTTACAAGGTTGAATTTAGCAACACTCCTCCACAAACTACCACAGTGGTATCAGCAATGTCATTTTTGAAATTGAAGCATAACAAACACTTGCACATAGGCTATAGGCATACTTGTAGAACCAGATTCTGATGGAAAAATAACATTTGAAATCTTCTGAAGCAGAATGTAAAAATTTTAAATTGATTTTCATTGTAAAAATAGTTTTATGTCCCTTAGTCCAAACGTTTTATCTTAATTCAGAAAACATGAGTTAATGCAATAGAGTCTAAAGTTAGTTTTTAGAGGCTAATATTTCCAAACTCTGTCAGAGGTTTTTGAAGCAACAGTTTTATAATATTCAGTTGACATGGTTATGAATTATCATCATTTCTGATTATCTAATTCTTCCTTCCAGTCAAATTCCCCTTGAACTCTATATTCCATCACTAAACTCAATCATGAACAAATCAACTCCTATGTAAGAATGTTCTGATATTATGAAGTTCTATATCCCAAAGAAATCAAAGAAAAAACATAGACCTTCTTTGTGTACACTTGGTATAATCCAACTTTTTTCTTTGATTTCTTCAGTGACATTTCTATTTACACTCAAATAAACTGTGTATCTGATATTAGAGTTCAAATATAGTGATAATCCCGTCTTTAAAGCTGCAAAGAGTTGATTATATTTTTGAAGTTATTTTTCTTCTTTCAGAAGATTGGAATATCAATTTTGTCTTCATTTTTAAAATGTTAATAGGACTACTTTGCTTACTTTTGTTCATTACTCAGTATTCTTCAAATTAACTATATCTCTCACTACTTTTCTCTGCTTCATGAAATGATAATAACAATTTTCTACCATTCTTCTGTATAAAATTTTGAAATTAATTTTATATTATGTTTCTTTTATCCATTGGTTATTATCTACCTCTACATGGGAAATAAGTCAAATAATTTTTGACTACCATAAATTTTAGGAATTTTTGCCCTCTTCATTATAGCAATTGGTCATAAATTTTTAAAGAAATCATAGCAGTTGGAGTTAAATTTCTTTTATTTATCCATATCACATTTTCAGTATTAAAATCAATTTTTATAGTTCTTATTTAACTTGTTTTAAATTGCATTCTATATCTTTTCCTCAGAGATGGCTGATTTTGGGGAAACAACTCATATCAGTAATCATTAATTTTCTCTAAGTTTCTTAAATAAATTTCATTTCCTGATATTCTTGATATTCTTCAGTGTTAACTGTGACCTTCATTTTCTGATAATTTTCTTGGCAAAAAAATATATTCTTAATATATAATTCTGAGTCTTCCAAAGGTTTGAAGGTTCCACATCTTTGACACTTTTTATCGCTCAATCTTGAACCATATTTTCTAACATCTTTTGTCCTGCCAAGTGGTACACCCACTTGACTTTGAAGTAACCAAGTACCAAAGCATATTTTAAATTAATTTGGAGGGTTATAGGGTCTTTTTAAAGAATTTTTCTACTCCATCTCCTGAAATATATTGCTGCATATTTTCATTGTGGTCTCTTGAAACATTTATTTTAAATGTTATTATTATTGATTTTACTGGTGTTGTGTTTTATTATATATTATTTTATTCTGATCTGTTATATTTAGCTTGTTTTTAAAGTATATATTAATTTATTACCATAAAACTTTATTTTGTTTTGCCTCCTCTTCTAAACTTTTAATATTCTTTTGAATTTATTTTAAAATATTTCTTTCTATATCTTTTTACCTCTCTCAAAACCAATTTACTACATCTATCACCAATAGAAGATGTCACTTGTAACAGATATTGTGCAACAAAACAAATGAACACATTGATCATGTACAAAAATGTATGCCACGTTCTGTATCCCTAGTGCATCATTGCTATTTCTTCAACATAAATCTTACGAAGCTATGATGAATTCAATGAAGAAATTCTGAAGTTATTTTCTTTTATATTATTATAGTAATTGTATATTTTAAAACCTGATTCTAGACATACCAGACAAATTTCCCCAAGTTTCTGTGAATTATCTATATTTGTCATTTTTTAAATGTTATAATATTCTACTAAATTTATATACTACATTTTTTTAGCCACTCCCCAACTGATAAGGTCTCATTTTGTTTCCAATTCTTTGCTAGTTTAGATACCAGAATGACCTTTTTAACTTAACCAGTGTTAGTCTAATTAATATATTTATTGCACCCTAAGAATATTACATCAATAGGCCCAGATAAATATATGTATGTTTCTGAAGAGCAACCTAGCTAAATTTGGAAGGGCTCATGATTAGATGATTGACCACTAAATGACAAGCTTCATTTTTTTTTAACAAAAGAAACAGCTAAAGACAACTTACATATATATATATATATATTATATATATATATATATATAATATATATATATATATATATTTACAGAATAGAAGACTACTCAATAAATAAAATGAAAAGAAATTTATCCCTGACCTTTAAGGTAATTTATACTACATTGAAATGGTAGAAATATTTAGTAAAAACCAAAGCAGGAAAATCCCATCTAGATAATAATGTAAAATAGATATTCATGTTACACATATCTGCATTTCAGTTTTTGATGAAGTCACATCTGATCACAAGTAGGTACAAATTTGAAAAGCAACTACATGAGCTAGTCTGAATAATGGGACTTCATCATTCTGAAAGAATTCCAATATCTGTTAAGTTCATTATACCAAACTGAAATCAAAGTAAGATCTTTGTTGTGGAACACACCAAGATGGAGAAAGATATTAGAAGGAAATGTTGATAATATCATAGTTGGACCAAAAAGATCAGGGAATAGGACTGAGAGAGGATTAAGTGCCAAGAACAAATGAAAAAATACCAGAGAACTATTTCAGGTCAGAAAACTTGAAGATATTTAATTCATAATGCATAATGAATACTTGCATGTGGTTTCCTGTGAAAACATGGGACTTATTCCATTTATTTCATTTTTATTTTTTTGGTTTTTTAGTGTTGCAAAGCAAATGGGGTTGTGACTTCTCCAAGGTCACACGGCTAGGTAATTATTAAGTGTTTGAGGTTGGATTTGAACTCTGGTCCTCCTGAATCCAGTGCTGGTGCTCTATCCACTAGCTGCCTCTATACCATTTATTTTTAAATAGTTCACTTATAAGAACACATAAACTATATATATGTGCTTCTTTTCACCAGTTTGGCAGATGATTGGATTATATATGTTGGAAAGTTATGGAGTTATTCATTCTTCATTTTATTTTTCATTCATTTATTTAGTAATTACTTATTGAGCAGCTATTGTGTGTAAGGGCTGATTCATTTTATATTAAAGAAGAATTTAGTATTCAGAATACTAAGGTTTGACATAATGCATTGATAGATATACAATGCTTTTAATGATGCTAAACTTCTCCCTGAAAATGAAATCCAAATTTTTAACATCAATATTTTCCCAGTGATATTGTCTGACTAAAAATCATGGAATATCCATCTTCAAAGAATTTAGATTTAATAAAAATTTATGGAAATGTATGTGATAGCTATGAGTAGCCTGCAAAATATTCTCAATGAAGAATTGTATCAAAGTAGTGAAAAATTTATCATTATGGATCTCTGCCATCAAGGAAAGGATGTTGCTCAGTCAGGTATTGAGAGCTAGTGTAAGCAAGGGGATTGCTTGTGTGTTCTAGTGGTATGAACACAATGTAAAAAGATAGAGTAAATGATGCCAGAACATAGAAGATTAATGTGAAGACATTAACAAAAGTCTCAGGAAATGACAGCTAGCGGGTCTATCCTATTGTTGGGAGTATCTGCATGAATGAAATTTTAAATCTATTGGAATATTCAACTAGGAGAAATAAAGGAGAAGATGCCAGGAAATGCTATCTCAGTAGAGATGTTATTTAGTAGAGATTATTTAAGCTTTGTGAGGCAGGAAGTGTCATTGAGACTCAAGTGCAGATATCTAGATGAGTCTTGTCATGTTGGGCCCTCCAAGCCCTGCGGGTCTCATTGCTGTCTACAAGATGAAATGACCCACAAGACACAATGCATCACTCCATAGGAATTCTCCATTATAGAATTCCTAAAGTCTTTGAGTATCACTTGTCAAACCTCTCTCTCTCTCTCTCTCTCTCTCTCTCTCTCTCTCTCTCTCTCTCTTTCTGTCTCTCTCTGTTTTAAATATCAACTTCAAATGCTGTCTGATACAGTAAGGAAATGCCTTATTCAGCTACAGAAGCCATATGGCTCCTTAAAACAAACTCAAATCCTGTTAGAAAGAATTCAAAAACTGTCACATTCATATTGTAATAAAGGACCATAATGGAGGAAAGGTAGAGGAATATGTTAAACCTTGCTGTGAGATCCAAGTTTTTTAACTTTCCTGTTAAGATAACAAGATGTGAGGAGGAACATACAAAGGATTTTTTCTTTTTTTTTTAAGGTTTTTTTTTTGTTTTGTTTTTTGCTAGGCAATAGGGTTAAGTGGCTTGCCCAATGCCACACAGCTAGGTAATTATTAAATGTCTGAGACCGGATTTGAACCCAAGTACTCCTGACTCCAGGGCCAGTGCTTTATCCACTATGCCACCTAGACGCCCCCAAAGGATTTCTTAATGCTTATAATTAAACTTTACTAAAGCAAATTAGGATCATGGGGAAAGTAATCTCATTGCTAGCAATGGATATTTATCATTTGTACTTTTTTTTAACATATACTTTGAGATATTTCCTCTTTGAAGACAATGGCTACAAAGTGAATAGAAAAAACCAAAACCGCATAGGAATGTTTCGCTGGCATTTATTATGGGGCTTTAAGATTGCAAAGTGCTTTATAAATGTCAGTTCTTTTGATCCTCACAGTAATTCTGGCACATAGAAGTTATTATTATTATTATTACTATTACATGAAGAAACTGAGGTAGAAAGAGGTTAAGTAACTTGTCCAGAGTCAAATGGCTAGTTATTGTCTGAAGTTAGGTTTGAACCCGTAATTCTAGCTTGAGAACCATCAATCTATCCTCTGAGGTACTTAGCTCATTATATTGAAAATGAATGTTGCAAAATTGTTTGAAAATAAGAGTCTGGTGAAAAGAAGAGAAGAAAAGCAGGTATTTCTATGTCCTTTGCATGGGTTGTGTGTCCCAGATATGGAGTACTTCACATAATTTCATATATTTTTGTATTTATGATCAGTTTTACTCATTTCTCTCCTTCTTCCTCTTCTTTTTCTTTTTTTATAAATTAATTATCAAAGTGGATGCCTGGGAGATGCTGGAGGAGGATTACAGATGAGAACCTGGATGATATAAAATAGATACATCAATAAGAAATATTTTTAAAAGAAAAGAAAATATGATTATTAGTCATGTTGATGTCCCGTGTTTTGGGAACAGTACTAATGAACTGCTATCAGATTTACAGCACCTAATTCTGTCCCTTTTTTCATGCAAACATACATATGAACACAAGTTTCTTCTGGTAGTATATAAATTATAATAAATCATTTATTTTTATGAAACAAAGATAAAATCAAACATTGCAATCTAGTTCAAGGTGAAATTTCTGGATCTTTTCATTGGCTTTAAAACATAATACTTTGAAAACAGTTGTGGGGTATAATTTGAAATTGCTAGGTCATGCTGATGCTATATTGTACTGACAAATATTTGGAATAAAATGTCACTGACTTCATGAGAAATTTGGTGGAAATGTCAATGAAAAGGCCCAAAGAATAACATAGATTGTTCATATCACTTAATAGATAAGTCTAGACTAGCTTCAAATGAAGGTGGGATTCCCATTGACCTCCGCATAAGTTCTTTTTTTTTTTTTGCAAGGCAAATGGGGTTAAGTGGCTTGCCCAAGGCCACACAGCTAGGTAATTATTAAGTGTCTGAGTCCGGATTTGAACTCAGGTACACCTGACTCCAGGGCTGGTGCTTTATCCACTACGCCACCTAGCTGTCCCTCCACATAAGTTCTTTTTGGCACTAAGTCTAGATAATCAAGTCCCTGTTTAGAAAACTCTAGAGAAAAGTTAGATTCATTTTGCCAATAGTTTACTCTTCCCACTGCAGTTGATTCTGAAGTGCTAGTGGCATTTTCTTTTTTATCCTATGTGATTCATTGGACATTTTATGGGCTTGTTTACTACAGAGCATGAAAAGGTTCCTTGTTAAGTTTGCTTTAGCAAAATCTAAGTGAGCCCTGTAATGAGAAAACAATTATATTTTTGCTAATTCTGGTAGTCAGAATCTGACTAACAAAAAAACAGGTGAAAGAGAAAATAAGGTGGACTTTTCATAGAAATCACACATCCCAGGAATGTTTTGTGCATTTCTCAGAAATCCTCTGGTCTGATAATGGATGCCTTTGAATATCACTATAATCAGTTAACTTCAACTAAGCAGATTCACTTTGTCAAAGGCTCATATTTTTCTAGCAGTTTAGCTAACATTTCAATATTCAAGTTCCTTAAATATGGACATTTTGCATGTGCCATTGTTTTTAATTTAGGGATATAAATTATTTACTTTTTGAAAGACTAATATTCCTAAAAGAAGACAAGGAATATAGAAAATGTTTTGAATGCCTCCAGTGCCATCTATTGGTTGATAAATAATTATTTCATTTCCAGACATAAGACAGAATTTTTAAGAGACACACACACACAAACACATACACACAAACACACAGATAAAAAGACACTATAGCAATTAGATGGCATTAGATGGATGAAGGATATATAAGGTTACACTAGAGCTAGAATTTTTCTGTTTATTTTTTGAAGCTATGAAACAAACGGTATAACTAACAAGCAAGTAAGAGATTGATGAGATAGATGATTAAGTGGAAATTCTAAACCATGGAGGAATATATCTGTATAACACTTACTATAGGGATGGACATAAGACGGTATCTGGGATTATATTGGTTTAAGGAAATCCTAGAAGAGGAAATTAATTTTACCAATGCAAATTTTACCAATCAACCAACTTAAATTACTAAAAAGTTTCCTAGGGCACTGAGAGTTTAAATAACTTGCCCAGGGTCAGAAAGTCAAGATGGATCAGAAGTAGGATAAGAATTCTGGTATTTATGACTTGAACTCTAGACCGTTATCCACTATGATATGTGGATACTTCCTATATAGATACCTAATTCACATTTTACATTAAATATCTTTCTTCTTTACCTCTTGGGGAGACCTTAGATATGAGCCAAAATGTAAATTTTAAGTAAATCTTCACCAGGATGCTGGAGTAGAAGTGAAATAAGCTAAAAGAATACTAGGGGCAAAGTTCCCCCAGGACTGAACGTGGTCTAAGTGCATATGTGGGTTTTGATTAGAGGGGTCCCTTTGGAAAAAGGGACAGATAATAGTATTTCATCCCAGTCACAGTAATAGTTTATAAAGTTAGAATTTATTTCATTTTATATGTATTTTGTGTGCATCTACATAAGAACATCTCCTTTCTCTCATTAGAATGCAAGTTCATTTAGAGTTAGGGCATTTTCACTATTTCCTTGTATCTCCAGTACTTAACAAAATGATTGGCACTGAAAATTCATATTGATTGATTGAATAAATGCCAAAAATAAGCTCATTATGTCAACAATATTTTCAGTAGCTGCTATTGAGAAACAAATATGAGTAGAGCCATGTTCTACTTAGAATTCTTTGCATTAGGGTTTGTTTTCTCATAATAAGCATTGTTTTTAATAAATTCTTACAAGATAGCTACAAGTTACAAGATAGCAAATTGCATATATTTAGAGAAGTCTGAAAGAATAATCAATAAGATTTTCTTTGTTTAAACAAACTATCAATCCTGCTTAAAATTTCTCATATAGTTTTTCCTAACTACCAATACAAACCAATTACTATCTATTACTCTTTTTTCTTTTTATTTATTTTTATTTAAAGCAATGGGGTTAAGAGTGTCTTGCCCAAGGTCACACAGCTAGGTAATTATTAAGTGCCTGAGGTCAAATTTGAACTCAGGTGCTCCTGACTCCAGGGCTGGTGCTCCATCCACTGTGCCACCTAGCTGCCCCTAGTATTTATTTTCTATAGAAATCCCTATATTTGATAAAGGAATAATGGAAAGAACATTCAACTTGGAATCAAATGGCCTTGGTTTGACTGTCATATCTGCCATGGGGAAAAGCTTGGATAAGTCACTTGACCATTATGTGCCTCCATTTGTTCATTTGTGAAGTGAAGTGAAGGGACTAGACTTGATAACCTCTAAGGTCTTTTATAACATTATATCTCTGATTTTCTGTTCCCCTGTGTTCAAAGGGAAACATTGCTTTAGAGTAATATGGGTTAAGACTTTTCTAAAACATGACAGATAAATTTTGTCTAATCTTGTAAAATGTTTAGGAGTCATCATAGATTTGCCATGGGTGGTATTTCTTTATATCCATAAAATGGGGCCACATCATGTAATCTTTTCCTTATTCAGGCAGATTACTTTCCTCTATTGGAGACAGATAATAGAGTATGTTCTCTTGTCAATGTCATCAATTTCCTTAGCAGGATTAGTTCAGCAATGGGATTTAATGGCTTTTCCAGTATCTAAAGTTTCAAGTATCTAAAATTCTATTCCAGTCATTGTAATTTAGAAATGTTGATGCTGGTTACTACTTTCTCTTCCATTCCCTGAACATCCTTCAAAAGGTCCCTCAATTTCAAAAAAATTCAATATGGAAAGAGAAAAAGAGAGACAGAGGGGGAAAAAAAGCAAGAAAAGATGGAAGGAGAGAGAGAGAAAAGGAGGAAGGAAGGGAAGAAGGAAGGAGGGAAAGAAGGAAGGAAAGAAGGAAGGAAGGAAGGGAGGAAGGGAAGGAGGGAGGGAGGGAGAAAGGAAGTAAAAGAGAGAGGAAAGGAAAAAGAAAAAAAGAAGAAAGGAATGGGAATTACATAGGGATTTAAATGTTTAAATCGTTAATGGAGAAATGGAACCCTAAACCTCCAACCTTAACAATTTTTAGAGCTTTATCTTCTATTATTTTCCCTTAATGACAGACCATTTCGTTGTCAAAATTTCATTAGTTATTAATAATGATTGCTTCAAAAATGGATCTTTTTGCAAAGAATTAAGAAGCCACAATGTATAAAATGGAGTTCTGAAAATGGATTTTAAAATGCATAGACTCAAGAAAGTCAATGAATGGGTCGGTGTTACATCCTCTGAACAATAAGAGTTGATCCAACTCAAAATAGAATGGAATCTTTCATCAGTGAATTTACATTTAAATACAAATAAGTTTCTCTGATAATGATTCTATATAGGAGATTGAATAGGAGACTGTATAGGATACTACATATATCCAAGTTTGAGATAGAAAACACAAGGAAGGCCAGAAACTCCAATGATCATTCAGTTAAAAAAATGATTGCTTTGTGAAATGCATAAGAATGAATGTATTTTTTAAATGGATTTGGTGTGTCATTTCTAAAATTTGAAGTATTCACTTGTTCAGTAGACTATGACGACCACCCAGAAGCTACTCTTGGCTGAATACACTGACTCCTGCTTCTGTGATGCCTATTCTGAGCCAAGTAACTCCAGGGGCTGTAACAGCTTGCCTGGCATGGTCAAGCCACCCCAAAGTTTAATACAGCCCATACTTAAACTTTAAATAAACACTTAGAACTTAACTAGGAAAGAAAATTATTCCAATAAATCACAAAAATCACAGAAATTCATTAAAATTTAGATTTGAAAAAGAGTCTAGTATCTCTAGCCTAACCTCTATATGAACAAGAATTCCTAAAAATAAGGGATACAACATTACTTGGGACCAAATATTTAGAGGTAAGTTTGAAGACTTTCAGTGTTGCAGTAACAGTCATTCTTGAATAGGTGCTCACCATTTTTATATGGTTATAATCATTGGAAAATGTTTCTTTTCCATGATATAATGTGATTGAAACAGCAGGGTTGTATCTACATAGAATCTAACAAATGGAATTTCAATATAAATCAATTCTTTAATTTAACTACAAATTAACTAAAATAGATATTGCCATGATAAATTCTACTGTGTTTCTCATAAATGTGTATATATATATGCCATATTTATAAAAATAAGCATGTACATATATGTGTGCATGATGATGATGATAATGTTGGTCCTTTATCCTCAAAGAAGACTATAACATCACAGAGGTGATGCCATGACAAGCACATAAATTGAATATAAGTGATGAGGTGTTGAACTTTGTCACCAGCCTCACTTTCTCTTTCAGAGTCATCTGGATCCAATGGCCAGATATTAATCAGGACGAGTAGAGATGATCCTGGATGTGGGGCAATCAGAGTTAAGTGACTTGCCCAACTTCACACAGCTAGTAAGTGTCAAGAGTCTGAGACTGGAATCAAACTCTGATTTTCCAACTCCAAGAACAGTGCACCAGCTGGAAGCCCTTGGGGATATGTGTTTATGCATATGCATATATAAACATATATATGTATATATATACACACACACAGAATATATTTGTGGTAGTAATGATAATTAGAATAATATTGAATATTTGTATATTGCTTATTCTATGACTGGTATTGTACTAATTTATAATTATTATCTCATTTGGTCTTCATAACAACCCTGAAAATTTAGATGAGGAAATTGAGGTAAGTAGAGATTAAATGATTTCCCACAATAGCACAGCTAGTAAGTTTCTGAAGGTGATTCTTTTTTTTTCTTTTTTGTGGGGCAATGGGGTTGTGACTTGCCCAGTATCACACAGACAGTATCAAGAATCTGAGACTAAATTTGAACTCAAGTCTTCCAGACTTCAGGACTGATACACTATCACCTGTACCACCTAGCTTCCCCTGAAGCTAATTTTAAAAAATATAATCATTTACAACTTATTTTTCTTATTTTATTTTATTTTAGGTTTTTTTTGCAAGGCAATGGGGTTAAGTGGCTTGCCCAAGGCCACACAGCTAGGTAATTATTAAGTGTCTGAGGATGGATTTGAACTCAGGTACTCCTGACTCCAAGGCTGGTGCTCTATCCACTGTGCCACCTAACTGCCCCAGTTTACTGGAATTCTCATGGATCATTGTATTGCTAAGAAGAGCAATTAGCAATTGATCAAAATAAAATATTGATATTGCTGTTTTTATTTTTTCCTACTTCCACTCTCTTAAATTTGTGTCAGTCCATGTAAGTCTTCTAGAAAGAAACATTCAAATTGTATGAACCAAACTGAATTTATCTTACAAGACTGACTTCATTTTGAGACTGATTTTTCTTTAGCCTGTATATTTGACTCTTGTGGTAATCAGAAGCATTAAATGGCATCCTGTTCCATATCTGGAAGAAAGTTTCCCTGCTCATTCCACTATTCCCAACTTTAAAAACACTCTCATAATTCTTCCAACTCAGAAAGTCTCTAATGTTTTCTTCAATTAGAAATAAGTGAAGTAATCTTACATTATGGCTTATATCCTGTTGTTTTCTTTAATGAATAAAAATCTCTTTCCTTTATATGCAAGGTCCAGTGCCAAGCTAAGGAGTCCTGGTCCAAATTTCTCCTTAAATTGACATGCATTCTTTAATAAGTTGATATGCTCAGAAGCTGAAACCATTGTTTCTTCAATTATTTCAGATTTTGCTTGTCACACTTTCCAAGCTTTTGTGAAAGCATCATGTTCATCATTTTTTAAATAGAAAAATATTATTCCATCATAACCTGTTGGTTGTAGTTGTGAATGTCTTTCGCAAGTATGCAAAGAATTCTCCTGGTAAAATAGTTGATTGAGAATAATTTTGTCCAATTGCCATAAAGACCATTGAAGCAAGTGCTATAGAATACTTTAGGTTTGATCCGACATCAAACATGCTGAGGTCATCTATTGCATCCTGGATCAATACTAGCAATATTTTGTCCTGACACTGGACTTGATGACACTGGAAAAGTGACGCTGATGACTTTGAGCAAATCTGCCTCACTTAAATCCAATTCGTGTCCAAATTGAAACATCACATAATGTCATTGATCATTTTTGAAAATCAAAGACAAAAAATAACAACATTCCATCATAATGATATACTACATTTTTTCTTGCCATTTTTAATTGATGACCATGCCCACAATTTCCAATTCTTTGCCACCAGAAAAAGAACTGCTATAAATAATTTTATACATATAGATCCTTTCCACCATTTTTGTTTATTTCTTTGGTATTCAGTACTATTAGGAGTATTCTGTTTAAAAGGTATGCACAGTTTTTACCATTCTATGAACTTTGATCCAAGTTACTCTATAAAATAGTTAAATCAGTTCAAACATCTACAAATGCCATTTGTGTCCTGATTTTTCACAACCCTCTAGCATTTGTCATTTTTTTGTTCCTGCCATATTAGCTAATCTGATAAGTGTGAGGTGATACTTCAAAGTTATTTTAATTTGTATTTCCCTAAATAATAGTGATTTAAAGTATTTCTTTATATGACTATGAAAAGTTTTGATTTTTGTCTACTAAAGTGCCTCTTCATATTCTTAAATCATTTGACAACTGGAGAAAAATTGAATTCTTATAAATTTGACTTACAACTCTATATATTTGAGAAATGATACAATTAATATCAGATAAATTTGCTATAAAAATTTCACCAGTTCCCTGCTGTTTTCTAATGTTGGCTGCATTGTTTTAAGTTGTGCAAGACCACTTAAATTTAATGTAGTCAATATTATCAATTTTATTTCTCTTGATCCTCTCTATTTCTTGTTTGGTCATAAATGCTTCCCTTATCCATAAATCTGACAGATAAAGTTGTCCATTCTAGCTTAATCTTCTTATGATACCACCCTTTATTTTTAAATCGTATCTATGTATTGCTCTCATGTTGGTATAATGTGTGAGCAGTTGGTCTATTCCTACTTTCTGCCAAACTATTTTCTAGGCTTCCCTGCATTTTTTGTCAGATATTGAGTTCTTCTCCTAAAAGCTTGAATCTTTCAGTTAATAAAATGTTTTTACTAGAGTCATTTATTATTGCATATGGTGTGCATTTTCTATTCTATTGAGACACCACCATTTCTTAGCCAGTACCAGATTGTTTTGATGATTACTGCTTTTTAATGTAGTTTGAGATCTGGTACTACTGGGGTACTTTTCTCCATACTTTTTTTCATTGATTTCACTGATATTCATACTTTCTTGTTTTTCCAGATGGATTTTGTTATAATCTTTTATCTTTATAAAATAATTTTTGATAGTATGATTCCTATGACAATTGCATAAGCAAATGAATTTTGGTAGAATTATCATATATTGACTCAGTCAATCTGTGAACAATTTAAAATCCTCCATTTTTTTGATCTGATTTTATTGGTGTGAAAAATATTTTATAATTGTGTTCATATATATATATATATATATATGTATGTATGTATGTATGTATATGTTCCTGAGTTTGTCTTGGCAGGCACTTTATATTGTCTACAGTTATTTTCATCAAAGGGGTGGAAGAAAGATGACAGAGTAAAGGCAGGGTTTCATCAGAGCTCTCCCTCAAATCACTCCAGATACCTTTGAACAATTATTCTAAACAAAGTCTGAAGTGGTAGAACCCACAAAATTGGTGAATTTTTTGAATTTACTGAATGAAATAATTTTCCAGTCCAATAAAACCTGGAAAACCAATGAAAGGTTCTGTTGTACCAGCATGAGAGGGGAGAGCAGTGCAGTCCTAGTCATAACAGGGTATACTGGTCACAGTAATACAGACCAGGCAACTGGGCAATTGGGTCAGTGGCAGTGGTAATGGTTTCCAGGCCTCTCAGCCCAGAGATTACCAAGCACAACTTGGAAGTTCAGCAGGAAAAGTCTGTCCAAATGAGAACATACCACTGCAGGCCTTAGCTAGGCACAAGTGACTCCATAAGGTCAGGAGCAGCTTGGGAGCTAATAAATTAGCTGAGGCAGTTGCTTCCGGAAGTCTTGGTCCACAGATGTTAAGGGGGTCAAAAGGAGATCACAGGCATTTCTTTTGTATTACTGAAGCAGGATGCTATTGCTTTGTCTATACTCAGATCTGGGTCTCAGTCCAAGGGAAAGTATGAGCAGCAACACAGACCTTGTTGCCCAGGGGAGCAAGGACCCTTCTCACGGTTCCAAGGCAGAAAGAAGTGACCAGAGCACAGACCTGGAGAGTGGAAAAAAAACTTCTCCTTGCATCATAACACTTTGGAAGAACTGAAAACTTGCAAGTTCCTAGAAGAATCTCTGAAAACAGCTGGGAAAAACTCCCAAAACTTGGGATAGTGTGCCTTCTATCCTGGAAGCAGAGCTCTACCTTAATAAAGAGTTAAAAATCAAGTCATTGGCGGGGAAAATGAGCAAACAACAAAAGAAAAAAAAGACTCACTTTTGTAAAATTTAAAAGAATTCAATATTTTATCTTCCTATATTGATACGGAAGATAAAAAAACACTCAGAATAAGGTTACAAAGTCAAAGCTTCTACATTCAAAGCATCCAAGAGAACTATGAATTGATCTTAGGCCATAGAAGAACTCAAAAAGGATTTTGATAATCAAGTAAAGGAGGAAGAGGATAAATTGGGAAGAAGCAGAGATGCAAGAAAATCATGAAAACCATGTCAACATTTTAGTGAAGAAGACACAAAAATTATTGAAGAAAACAACTTTAAAACAAGACTGATGCAAATGGAAAAAGAGATACAAACAAGCCACTGAGGGGGAAAAATGCTTTAAAAATCAGAATTGGCCAAATGGAAAAGGAGGTACAAAAACTCACTGAACAAAATCATTCCTTAAAATATAGAATTGATCAAAGGGGAGCTAATGACTTTGTGAGAAATGAAAAAAGTAAAACAAAACAAAAAAGACTGAAAACTAGAAGACAATATGAATTTTCTCACCTGGAAAATAAATCTAAAAGAGATAATTTAAAAAGCATTGAAGTACCTGAAAGTCATGATCAAAAAACAATACTTACATGATCTTCAAAGAAATTATCAAGGAAAACTGCCCTGAGGTTCTAGAAGCATAGGGTAAAATAGAAATGGAAAGAATTCACTAATCACCTCCTGAAAGTGGTCCCAAAATGAAAATTTGGGGAATTTTATAGCCAAATTTCCAGGTCAAGGATTGTAAGCAATCAGAAAGAAACAATTCAATTTTCATAGAGACATAGTTAGAATAATACCAGATTCAGTAGCTGCTACATTAAGGGATCATGGGGCTTAGAATGAGATAATCTGGAAGGCCAAAGAACTTAGATTGCAGCCAAGAATCAACTACTCTGCACCCCTGAAAATACCTTTTCAAGGCAAAATTGGACATTCAGTTAAATAAAAGATGTTAAAGCTTTCCTGATGAAAAGTCCAAAGTTAAACAGAAAATTTGACATTCATGTTTTGAGACTCAAGTGAAACATTAGAAAGGTACATAGTAAAGGGATTATGTTCAACTATTTCGATTCCTGCATGAGAAAATGATACAGGTAATTCATATGAACTTTCTCATTTATTAGGGCAGTTAGAAGATTTTATAGATTAGGGTATAGGTGGGAGTAGTTTATTTAGAGATAATATATTAAAAAGATGGCATTAAGGGGTGAAGGGAATATGCTGGGAGAAAGGGAAAGGGAGAGGTAGAAGAAGGTAAGCTATTTCACATAAAAGAAACTGAAAAAGTTTTTGCAGTGGAAAGGGAAAGGCAGGTGGGTGGTGAAGGGGCTTGTGAATGAGTCTTTCCTCTCTTTGGAATTGACTCAGAGAGGGAATAAAATCCATACGTAATTCAGTATGAAAATCAATCTTACCTTATAAAAAATAGGAAGGTAAGGGGATGGGAGAAAGATAGAAGGGAGGGAAGTTGTGGCAGGGTAGTCAGAGATAAGACCCATATGAGGAGGGACAGGATGAAAGGAGAGAGAGAAAAGAATAAATGGAGGTGAGGGGAAAGGTATGGAATGAAATACAGTCGGCAATAACAACTGTGGGAAAAATATTAGCAAGTTTCTCTGATAAAGATCTCATTTCCCAAATATAGAGAGTTGAGTCAAATTTGTACAACATGAGAGTTATTCCCCAGTTGATAAATGGCCAAAGGATATGAACAGTTTCAGATGAGGCTATCAATTCTTTCTATGGCCATTTAAAAATATTCTAATCATTGAAAAATTCAAATTAAAACAATTCTTAAATACTGTCTTATACTTATTGATTTGACTAATAGGAGAGAAAGAGAAAATAGTAAATGCTGGAGGGGATGTAGGGAAAATGAAACATTAATGCATTTTTGAAGGCGTAGTGAAATGATTCAGCAGTTCTGTAGAGAAATTTAGAACTATGTCCAAAGGGATATAAAAACCATGCCTACCCTTTGACTTAGCAATGTTACTTCCTATTCTATATTCCATAAGGGATGAAAAGCAGAAAGGAAAAGGACATACACACACACACACACACACACACAAATAAATGAGGATATTTGTAGTTGCTCTTTTTCTGATGATAAGAAACTAGAAATTGAGGTGATGCCAATTACTAAACAAATTATGATATGTGTTTATGATGGAATGCTATTCTACCATAAGAAAGGATTAGCAGGATGCTCCCAGGAAAACCTGAAAAGACTTACAGTTGCAGCTGCAATGGGAATTATACTACATACAAAGTATCAACAATATTATAGGATGATCAGCCACGAATGATTTAGTTTTTTCTCAGCAATGTTGTGACCTAACATAACACTGAAGATCTTATAATAAATATTATCCATCCCCAATGACTAATCTGATGATGTCTGAATAGAGATTGTAGCTGATTATTTTTTACTTAATTTTGCTTGAGATTTCTTTTTGTGCAGGGGGAGAGGGCATTATGTTTATTTTCATAACATGACTATTATGAAACTGTTTTGCAAGACTATACACTTTTAATCTATATTAAATAACTTGACTTCTCAATGAGAGAGAGTAGGGTAGGAAGAAAGGAGAGAATTTAGAACTCAGTTTTTAAAATGAATGCTAAAACTT
This sequence comes from Macrotis lagotis, assembly GCF_037893015.1. Classification (NCBI taxonomy): domain Eukaryota; kingdom Metazoa; phylum Chordata; class Mammalia; order Peramelemorphia; family Peramelidae; genus Macrotis; species Macrotis lagotis. The sequence goes on from NC_133659.1 coordinate 285,382,811, forward strand.
GTTTATACCTGTACCCAGGGGAAAATTTATTAAATGTTACCTCATAAAATATAGCCAAAATTATAACCAAGTATGTTGAATGTGCCTAACTGCAACCTTTCCAGAAATAAACTTAGATCAGAGTCAATTAATATCACAGACCATTATATAAACTTTTAAATCTCCTCCATTGTTAAAAATAGAACTTCATAGAACTCAATTGAAGTTGCTTAATAAATCTTTGAGGAAATAAAGAATAAGTTACATAATATATCATTATCAAATCATTTTTTCCTTTTTAAGTCAACTGAAACATTTTGCAAAAACTAACTTAAAATTATTAGAACTACATTATAACCTGAGTAGGTTTAATAAAGCTATAGTTATTTTATAATTTGATAGTATTTTATTTTATAACACCACAAGGAGGAGGTGGTAGACAATGAGTAATTGCAACATGTTATCAATTGGATTTTAATTGTAATTACTTTTTTTGTATTTAAAGTTCTTGAATAAGAAATTCTCTTACAAATAATATCACAACATCCAACCTCCAGCTCAAGGTTTTTATTTTCTTTAATTTTTTAGTTTTTTCTTGCATTTTTTTATTTTCCTGGTTATATATTAAAATGAGGTTTAACATATAACACATAGCATTTTATTTGAAATCTCCTTTCTTCCTACTTCTCCCTCCACATTGAGAAAGCAAATAATTTGATATATTAAAATATATAGTCATACAACACATTTCCATAATGGCCACATGTTGCATAAGAAAACATAGGCCCCATCTCCATGAAAAAGAAACCTCAAAAAAAGAAGGTAAAAACAAGTTTGCTTCAATCTGTTCAGACCCCATGAAATTTGACTATGGGGATGATTAGAATTCTTTATCATAAGTCCTTCAGACTTCTCTTGGGTCATAAAATTGCTGAGAAAGCCAAGTCATTCACAGCAGATCATTCTACAATAATGTTGCTACTTAGTGTAGTATAGTATAGTATAGTATAGTATAGTATAGTATAGTATAGTATAGTATAGTATAGTATAGTATAGTATAGTATAGTATAATCTATTTTCCCATTGCATCTGTGCATTTAATTCTTTCCATGTTTTACTGAGAGCATCCTGATCATCATTTCTTTATTTCTTAAGATTTTTTTTTATTTAACTATAACATTTAATTTACTTATCGATGTTAACATTACTACAATAGTCTTGGAGAAATAAACTAAATCTCCCCTCCCACCACAAAGATAGAGAGACCTCAAGAAAAATTAAATGAGGAAAAATAGTATACTTCAGTCTGTGTTCAGATTCAGGCTCTGTCTCTGGGATGGATTGCATTCTTCATCATAAGTCCATCAGAGAAGTTGTTTCAATGATTCCCACCCCCATAGTTGCTATTATTAGCTGTATTTCCCTCCATCCTATTCCTCTTCACTCCCATTTACTCTACGCTCTCTCTCTCCTTTCAACCTGTCCTTGTCCTTTCTCATGATCTTCCCTCTCTTCTATCACCTACACCCCCATCCCCTTTCTCCTATCCCTTTCTTCTC